>NW_020528035.1:0-252500 GCF_003368295.1 Carassius auratus | reverse complement strand
TTCTACAAGTCTTAGTGAGATCACTGCCATTTCTAAAGGAAAATATCTGGAAATGGTTTGTAAAAGAGAGATGAAAAAATAAAACCGAGGTAGTCAAAGAGTTCTCTCTCAGAGTTTGGCCAAGTTTACTTCTTATTTGTTTACAACCGGGCCGTATAAAACGGGCCTGACAAACGCAAGGGAGGGAGCTGCTTTGGAGCACAGCAGAGTACTCAGAGATAGAATGTCCTCCATTTTGGAGAAAAGGGCAGCTCCAAACGTGTTCACTGTTCCAATAGGAGAAGTATTAACGGACACATAGGCTAAACAGAAACGGCGGCACAAATGCGGAATTGAGTAAAGGCTATGACAACAAGGGCTGTTTAACACATTACCACTCCACACTGTTAACAAGTCTTTATTCTTACTGGCAAGGACTAGTTTTTGAAGACGATCAGTGGTGTGCTGCACAAAACAGAGGAGGATCCGGTGGGACAAATATATAATGTATCATGTTTCTGGGAAGACAACAACTGTCATCGAATGCGCACACACACACACACGCATACACAGTGTGTTAGCAATATTTAATTCGGTCCAGAAAAAAAAAAATGCATAGATTTTTAAATCATGTAAGATTCCAGCTGCTAAAATTCAACTTTAAGAACTACAGCATGTAGACTCGTCATCGTGAAGGTCTTGATTGTGTATCTTTATGTAAATATTTTAAAGATGTTTTCTCTCCCCAGAGACCCTGGCTTTAAACAGGATCAGTTTGTGTTGTGTGTGCGTGTGTGTTGCTATAGTTTGAGGACATTTGTCTGTGACTTGTGTCTGGTTCAGAGGGGAGGGAATAAGCCTCACGTTATTGCAGTGTCTCTATCCAGGTGTTGTTTATCCTACTCAGTATTATGTGGCCATTTTGGAAAGAGCACTTGACATTTTTATGGGTATGTATGAACTGGGCCAGCTTAAAGAGGACAGCTGCAGAACTGAGGAAGCATTTTCAATGTTTTGAAGTAGGAATGGCCTTGAAAACTGTGTGCATAGGTGTACATACCTGTTGCCAGGACGGCAATTGTTGCCAAGGCAATTTGGCAGAGGCGCAAGTGTGTGAATTGTTTGATGGCCAGTCTAACACCATTTTTTTACATCTACAATTTCTTCACTAATTGGCAAAAGCAGAGAATACGGAATTATATTTTTATTAGGGCTGGGACTCGATTAAAAAAATTAATCTAATTAATTAGAGGCTTTGTAATTAATTAATCGAAATTAATCGCATTTTAATCGCATATAAACATTTGACCTGAGAACAGTGAGAAATAATTATTTTTCACATGGATTTATAGTATACCATTGAATAATGACTGAATACATAAGCTTAAGCAACAAAATATTGTTTATTTTTGTTCAACCAAGTCTAACAGACCAGTGCAATTTTTGCCATGAAGTGTAGCAATAGCATATTTAGAAACAATTTAGAAATAGTACATTTCAGAAATTCAGGAAGCTTATAGGTGCTGGAACCTTCTGTAAAGTTTTTTTTTGTTTTGTTTTTTTAAGTAAAACACAATACTGTCAATTACATTCAGAACATTGGAAACACTGACTATTAGAAAACATCTCTCTGTTGCTTCAGAGGCCATAACATACTAAGTCCAACTCTCAATAACCTTGGCCAAAATGATAAAGAGTTCAACATAAACTGTTGCACCAACAAAATAATACATAGTTCAACATAAAGTGTAAAGTCCACGCTAGCTGCTATATGTTTTGCGTTGAGGTGATACTTGAGGCTCGATGTGCTGCGGTGATATGCGAACGCTAGTTGGTGCTCCAGTATAATCGGTCCGCAGGAAATTCATCCAGTGAGAAACGTTCCGCGGTGCAAAAATAAGTTATTAAAAATGCGGGATTTTTTTTCTGTAATTAATTAATCTTAGTTAACGCGTTATTTTTTGTGTAATTAATTAATCTCAATTAACGCGTTAAAGTCCCGGCCCTAATTTTTATACAATTAATCATTTTGTAGTGCAGTTACTGCCAGTGTTGTTGCTTATTTTGCCAACTGTAATTCTATAGCATTATACTGTATATATTTTTTAACCTATATATACAATTTATGATTATGTTAGATGTACGTACCTGTGTCCAGGACAGTTGTTTTAATTAAGGCAGTCTGACAGAAGGACAAGAGTTGGGAGCGTGACTGAATTGTTTTCTTGCCAGTCGAACACTACAAAAAGCAGAGATCAAAGAATTATATTTTTATTGCCTAATATGAATCTTTTGGATTTTGATGGATTTAGGACTGCAACAATTAATTTTTTGTAATCTATAGCAGCGGGGGTCACAAAACAAGATACGGCAGGAAAAGTGTGCAACACAAGTATAAGCACAATCTGCAATGAAGGTTTTAAAGAAGACTGTTTTGTCAAGTGCTTTGAAAAAGAGCTTTTATTGTTTGTTTTGTTTAAATGCAGGGCTTTCACCAACCATACACACATCTATATCTGAAACGCTCTCTCTTTCTCTCTCTCTCTCTCTCTCTCTCTCTCTCTCTCTCTCTCTCTCTCTCTCTATATATATATATATATATATATATATATATATATATACACACACACATATCCTGTAACTATGTGTGTGTGTGTGTATATGCAGATACAAGGTTTATATGTTGAATGCAGATGCAAACCGAAAAACTATATATATATATATATATATATATATATATATATATATATATATATATATATATATATATACAGTTTTTCAGTGTGCATCTGCATTGAACATATAAACCTTGTATCTGCACACACACACACACACACACACAGACAGAGATACAGGATAGTAGAAAAAATATTACTCCCATACATTACATGATAAAATAATATGATTATTGTGACATGTAACTATTTTCAGAGGATTGAATTAGTGTACAGATAATTTTCTATTACCACCACTTAACCATTTGATACAATATAAAGATTAAAGTGCCGATTCAACTAAAATACTAAAGAAAAACATTTAATCACCTTTTAATACTTTGTTAAATGTTGATTTTGTTGTATATTTATTGTTTTTGTTTATTATTATAATTGTATCTGCACTTTAAATTTGATGTTGTATAAAATGTATAGCATATATTATATAGTCTTCTTTGCACATTGTTTAAAGATTATTAGGCTAGATGGGGATGTTGGCATAGTATGTGTTTTAAGTATTATCAGATTAATCAAAGAAATAATCATGAGCATATTAAAGCGTATAGTATTTTTTATTATTATTAATCTAAGCATAACAATTGTATTGTTTTCTGCACTTTATGTACTGTAGGGTGGTTGGTAGGTGCTTTCACACATACTGCCTTTTATCTACATTTGCAGTTTAGAGATCACGTCTATTGAGAAATACTGGTAAAAGAGAAGCTGTAACATTACAGTTGTATAATGGCTGTTTTGATGCTTGTGTGAACAAAGCCATACAGTTACTGGTATCGGCATGTACAAAGTGAGGACATGCTGAAATGTGAAGTCTGCTTTGAGCTATTCATTAAGTTGGTACAGAGATGACTGACTTACTTTGCGCTGTTTCCAAAAATGCCTATCAATGGGAAGTAAAAATAATCAACAGACATTGGAAAAAAAAGTGCCTGTCCTGGTGAATGACGAAAACATTACAGTGTTTAAAGGTAATTTTTGATGATTGAAATCACAGATTTTATCGGTATTTGGGGCTGATGTGTAAAAAGTGTCTTTACAAAAAGACAGAAATATGATCTGTTACTTATGTGAACAGCAGATGTTATACATTTATGGGAAAAATGCAATCCAGTAATTTTACAGAGTTTACCAGGTTAGTTTTGTAAAAAGCATCTAATGATAAATTGTCCAAGAGTGTCCAATATAAAGAAATGGAAAATTCTTACTGACCTTGACACACAGTCATGAGGCGCTTCTTGTGGGGGCTGCTCACTGATATCTTTTTCAGTTTTTATGTTGTTTTCCTGCATGTTTTTGCATGTTTGTTGAACCTCATGACATTGTTGGTCACACCACTAACTTAACTTCTGACTTTTAAAAAAAATATATATATTTTACCAAAACTGCTTCACTTCAATGAAAAAATAATACGGTATCTTAAATTACTACCTAAAGACTAATAATACTAATAGTACTTTTTTTACTTTTTTATTTTATGTCTGAAAAAATATGAACATTTATTTTAACTGAGAAATTTAGAACATGTTCATCATAGAAGATGGCTTGACGATCACTCAGTTTAAGTCATTGTATGTAAGAATACAATTTTTGTATTTTCATATACATTAATAGATTTGGAAAAAAATAATAATAAAATGTGCCATGTCAGTGACCCACTCTTACACAAGTGAATTGTTTACAAGTAGTCTGACACAATTACACATTTTTTAATTCCTCATTATTAACAAATTTGAAAAACTTTGGATGTGTTTAATTGGATCAGAAAAGCATCTTTTGCAAATCTTTCTCTCTTTAATAATTTGGATTTTCCCATTTTATGCTCCCTTAAATGTTAATGCACAGTGATGACTCCCATCAAAAGGATTGTTCAGATTTATATATATGTATACTTTTAATTCACACTTGCAATTAAGACACATCCTCATTTTCCTTGATAAGGTGAAAATAATTAATGAGGTTTTGCGTTTCAGTGTAAGTCTTGTGAAATGGAAAATGGTTGTTTTAACACGTTGCAATTGCAACATGGTTATTAATCTGACGACGTAAGGTTTCTAAAGGCCTTATATTCTGACACTGGAGATTTGGCACAATGGGGATACTTTCTTGGAAAAGAAATACCATTGTTTAAGAAAGAAAGAAAGAAGTTTACAGTCCAGTGTGCTGACAGTGTTTCCGTTTTCTTGTATGTAAATAAACTGTCAATAAATACAGTATGTTTTTGAAATGCGGCATTACCTTCAAGAGTAGTCTAAAACAAGGCCTAAATGGTTATCATTATTTTCCATGCCTGTATGTGACGTCTGACAGAACATAAAATAATTTTAAAGGCAGAGCAGGTTTTGTTAAAAGGTTCTGTAAAGAAAAAATTCTGCAGTTTTTTGTTCAGAAAACACCAGGAATGAGAAAGTGAACGTGTCCATTTTGATTGCATGTTTACTTTGATGTTATAAATTAGGCTATTTAACCATTTTGGATCACCATATGTTGATTGGAAAATGTTGATTGCTATGCTATGTTAGGTATGTAATGACATCCAGAAGACTGAGAAATATGGTTTCCATATAAAACTACAGTTACAATGAGCCAATTGTAATGTAGACCAGCCTTGGTGAACTGCTAAATTCAGAGTGCATTTTCATTGGCTGAAGTGTGTGTGTGATTGTGGACTGATGTTGCAGATTGGGGGTCAAGTGCAATGTGTGGAGAAAGAACTGAAGCACTAGTCGGTGTATCACTATCTGATCTTTTTAAGGATCCTCATGACTTTCTGTTTCTACTGGCTATCCTCCTTTTGCTGATGCTATGATTTATTTATTTTTTTATTTGTTATTTTTTTTAAATTTGCCAGTTGCCATGGACATCTGTACCAACATGATAAGACTGTAATTGTACCAATATCTGCTCCAGGGTTCAAATAATTTTGAAGAACGTCACATGAATAGTCAAATGGTCCATCTTGAAAATATCTTTGTGATATATTCAGCTAAATCGGCATAGAAAAACGGCTGTCACAGGGCTCTTTTTCACTCCCCCTTTTCTCCTTTGACATTTTTACACCAAATATAATGCTATACGACTACAGTTAATAAAAATGACTGAAGAGTTGGTTAAAAATGGGAGTATATGCATAATGAGTAATAGAAATTAACATAGGGATTTACACCTTAATGAAGGGGGCAAATGGTATGGAATTAGTTATTTCCCAAGTGTGTGATGCTTGCGATATTTATTCAAATGGATGTTATCAAGTGTACTGAATGTGTTATTTGGAAAATATGCATCGTATTTCACTAAAGCATGTCAAGAAGCAAAATCACAAGATGCCAATATCGCTAACATGTAAGAAGGATCTTTTGAATCAATTGTACGATATCATTTACAAAAATGGGAACATTATGCACAACATCAGCACAATTGAGGCTTTTTCAAAGTGCACCAACACATAAAAGCGAAACAAAACATATGAGCTTGCGCGTTTGTGGAATTTCAGTGTAATACATTTGCAAATGCAATTCTCTTATATGCAGAGTATAAGGAGACACTGAATCACATTAAACATCAAACAAAATACAGCAGCAGAGCTATGTGATCCATGTCCGTGTGTTTTTATAGTAATGGTATTTAAAATAAAGCAAAATAAATTCATTATTGATACAAAACCTACACTATCTGGACCTTTAGAGACCCTGTATGGGTGGTAATCATAGTCTACAACGGGTCTAAGCATGCTAATATGTGTTTATGGCATTTGATTGAATATCAGTACTTGGAAAGCCAATTAGTAGTAATTTGCACAAAAGCAGGAGAAATGTGATTGTTAATAAGCGGTGACTCAGAAGTGCCATTTACTATTTGCGATGTTCAGAAACAAAAATGTCAATGAACAAAATAAACTAAAAAAAAATAAAAATAAAAAAATAAAAAAGAAATTCAAAACCATCCACACACAGTACCAGTCAGAGGTATCCCAGACCAAACCCTAAAGTCTGCATAATGACAAATGGTAGGCTATATATTATACAGAGGAGTAGGACTAATTTGACAGTGAAACAAGAACAAGAGCTTCATATGAAGCAGGAACATGCATAACTTTATGATTAGATGGCAAAAGGCCATGAACACGCAATTTAAGCTTCTCTCCGGAAGACTTTCTTGGCACTTTGCCTAAAGAGCACGGGGTCGTTTCAGGTCAGGCCTGGTGTGTTATTGTAAAGGAAGTGCAGAGCATTCGACTCGCTGTATTTCACTTCCTTGTTTTTCACGTGCCGGAATCACATTTGAGAAATCTGACACTGACAAGATGGCAAAGCACTGAAAGGTTGTTGACTATGTCAAAAAATTAAAAAAAATAATTGTAGGTTTTCATGCAAACATATTTTATGCATCTAAAATGCACAAGGAGTTGCCATGCATGAGGATCATGGAGGATCAGTCTGAACAGGTCAGGATGTTTAACATGGCTTGTCGTTTTTTCATCGCATTTGTTTATGCCATTATTTGTGTGCTTTAGAAACGAATGTTTTGTTTTGAAGGTCTATTTATGTTGGAATTCTGCTTCTCACATTTTGCATTTGAATGCTTTAAATACTTTCAGCTTGGTGTAAGAGCAAAATACTTTTTCCACATACAATCACAAACTCTTTACATTTTTTTTTTTTGCTCCATTAATGCGCATCCTGTACTCAATTTGTACATTTGTTGCCTGTTAAAAGGGTTCCCAAAAGCAGTTGCTCTACATTTAGTGAAGCCTTCTATTCAACGCTATTGAACGCTAGCTAAATAAATGAATAAATAAATGAATGATGAATGCCGTCAGGAGGACGGCACATATTTTGCCATCTCATTTGACGACCGGTAGCAGTCCATTGTTTTAGCTTGCCAAGGAATGTTTGTATTGCACAAAATCATGACCAAAAAAAAAAAAAAAAGAATGAAAGAAAGAAAGAAAAGACAAAAGTGATATTTTATTCATTAGGACAGTCTGTCTTTGTGTATTCTCATGCAGTCTGGTCTGCATTTATATGCTAACATAATTTAGTCCTCTAACCTAAGGCAAAGTTTACCATCACCTCGACAGACCTCGACAGAGTGTGTGTGTGCAGCCAGTGTTACTAATACCTCATGATGAATGTGTGTGTGTGTGTGTGTGTGTGTGTGTTCATTTCAAATTTACTTAGAAACATGGGGAGCCATTTCAAAATGTAGAGACATTTATTTGCCTGTCGTTAGGATATAAATCTTTGTCTTGATTTAAATGTCACCTCTTTTTAACCGTAAATATAAAAACTGATACAAAACAATAGTTCTTATTATATGTACTTATTATTTTCCACAAATGGAAACGGCTTTTTACAACTCATGCGCTGTGTAGGTGTTTTTAATGCAAACGGGTTCACACAATTGGAGCAAAGGTAATTAAATCCCGAGATTGATTGATCTTTTAGTTATTTTTTCATCAAGGATGTTTTGATTGTGTAATATCATCTAATTTTAAATTGCAAGTATGTTGGGTTCACAGGACTGTTTAGTGATATTAGGATTGGTTACACAGTAGCTTATACACTGTCAGAAAAATATAGAAAAATTGTACCTTTAGGGCTACAACAGCTTGTCACTGGTGGAGTACCTTAAAGGAACAACTTTGTACCTTATTGCCCTTAAAGGTGCATAATAATACCTTAGTAATATTTAGCCTTAAGGTACTAATATGCTTCTCTAAGGGGTAAATTAAGAGTATTTTCCTAGTGATAGGATGTTGTAGCCCTAAAGGTACAATTTTTCAACAGTTTTGTTGCTATTGACTTGACTGATGGTATGAATGGAGGATGAACAATGAATGGGAAAACTAGCTGAAAATATGTACTTGGTTATCTGGTTAGTTTCACTTACAGGTGTTTGCATCAACCCTCTCAAACAAGTTGTGTTTGAACTATTTGTTTTTTTTTTAAGGCACATACTGAGAAAAGGTTGGACGATGACCAGTATGATGCGCTTACACTCCAAATGAGTTCCAGATGTATGACAGCACCAGTGAAAATGATTGTATTTATTTATTTTCGTAATTTAATACAGATGTTTTCATTACAAATTATCTAGACTAACAATAACTCGAAGTTCACAATTAAATCATGTTTGGTATGTCCCCTCGTGGGCTTTAATGACGAGTTTGTGCAAAGTCTGACGATCCATGTTGTCAGTGTCACAAATTTTCTTAGTGACCTAGTAATTAATGTAGAATCATTAAATTATGTCATAATCCCAAAGCTTGCATTGCTGTTCATTTTCTAGGTTTATATATATCCTAATTGTTCTATGTGGTTTCTGAGTTTTGAACCCCACTGAATTTAGTGAAGCTTACTTACAGTTTATGAAGACTGACACATAATAGCTGAATTTGTATATGTATAACACTTATTTTGGAAAATGTTTAATGCATTAAGATATTAGAAAATAGAAAATGAAGTAAATAATAGAAAAGGCTACTAAACTGACAATAGGTCAAGCTAATCTAATTCTCACAAGATCGTCTGATTGATCAGTATGGTAATGATTTCTGCATTCAGTGGATTTCCAAAAAGTTTTAGAAATATGGAGCTCACTGTTGCATGTGATAGGTTGCAGGGTGCATGTGTGTGGTAAGGACATTTTCTCATTTTGACCTTGACTAAAACCCACTAGCAAGGAAAAATATGTCACAGCGAGTAACAGTGATTCATTGGGTCTGAATTATTCTTGTCCACAAGTGCTGCCAAAATCTAGACAAGACAGATACTGTTAGTTTCATTTCTTGATTTGTTCCTTTCTTGCTTCCTTAGCTAATTTTTGTGGTTTTTAAAAATACTTTCACTGAGATTGATATGGCGTTAGGACATTTGCGTTACAGGCTATTAACACCTATAAACAAACTGTATGAATACCACAGCATCAAAAAGCACTTAGTATTTGGACAGGAAAGCAGGTCAATGTACAATTCGGCATCATTACTATATTTATGTAGGATTTATACGAATATAGTTTGGTAGCGTTATAAATAAATTCTCGGCACCACCTCTCTCTCTTATTGTTTCTGCTGTGTGCCATTAAAGACCAAGCTCAGAGGCAAAGGACAATGTGTGAATGCCGAACATTGTAAGTCACATTTGCATATTTGAGATTTATATTATTCAGATGCTTGACATCCTTTCCCAGAAACCCCCCTCCCTCCTTCTCTATGCCCGACACCCCACCCTCACCTTTTTCTTGCCTTGCCTCTCTGTCTTTGTTTTCCCCCCTTCTCCCCCCATGCTTGATAAAAATGATTTCCAGTCACTGCACGGTATGCTTTATGAGATGGCCGCCTCATTAAAAAGCGTCTCTGATTAACCTGAATTTCGACTCCTTTCTTACTTTTCCTCTCTGCCTGTCTGTCATCCATGTTATTATTCTTTTCTTTCGTCTCCGTTGCCCTGTGCTCTTTGTCGCTGCAGTAGGGCACAGCCGTCTGAGCATCTTCCAGACAAACTGACCTCTAGGGACGTATTGACAGTTTGTGTTACTGAGTGACAGACGTATAGAGCCACAGAGCGACAGTGAAGGAACACACAGAAAACCATTCCAGTAGTCTCCCAGCAGTCGTTTTTCCTTTTTCTTTTTTGTCATAAAACTCAGAAGATTCCCTTCTAAGATTAGAGATTTTTGGGAGAGGGAAAACAAGGGTGGTGAAGGGGTGGAGGGGGGGTGCTTATGTGCAGTTTTTTTTTTCCGGAAAAAGGGGGTGGGGAGGGATCTAATTAATTTTGAAGGATCTTCAGCCCCTTTCGTCCAAGGCAGAGAAAGAGGCAGGGCGGGAGACGGAGGGGTGAGCGAGTGGGTGGAGCAAGTCTGAGGGAGAAAATAAGTGAGACGGGGAAGGCGGGGGGGACAGACAGACCCCTGGACTGATTAGAATTCTGGGCAGGTAGTAGGCGGCTGCTGTGCACCCACTGTGGCCAGGCAGAAAGGAGGGGAATGGCTGCCCACCCGCCTGCCCGTGTGTGTGTGTGTGTGCTTGGGGTGATCTCTGGGAGCAATTCTTGACGTTCAGGTTCCTTGCACTTTTGTTACCTAATTCACCCCCCCCCCACCCCCCAATCACTCCAATATTTCAGCAGTGTTTATGAGAGAAACTACAAAACCCATCTCAGATCTCCAGTGTGTCCCAGAATTATAGAAACGGTGTCACTGCATCAATATAGCACCACAGTAGGTTCCCAAAGTAAAGGTTCATTCATTTTAAAATGTCTGTAAAATACTTTCTTCTATCATTGCTTAATTTGCAGAGACAACTACAAACGCTGTGGCTCTGTGATGCCTTTAAAGCATTTAGTTTATTTTGAATCACCCTACCTGTCTGGCATAGAAACGTGGCTTATCCAGTGGCATGAGTTTATGGCTGGACTCTCTAGGCAGACAAGGCGGGTTGTTCAGGCAACCTGTAGGAAAACAGTCATTATTTTTGAAGTTCTGTTGTGTTACGCTCATTGAACATAATGTATAAACTAATATCACAAGACCAAATGACCCTTTTTTATGCAAAAAATGAAATAAATAAAATGTCGTTGAAAGCAAATTATATTATTGAATCGACCTTGCTAGACTCTCAAACTGCTCTGTTGTCCTGTGTATCTAAATATTTTGCTACACCTTTGTGAAAAATGCACCCCACATGAAAAAAATATTATAGTCAATTATAACAAATATGATAGTGTTTTTGAACCATACTATAGTAAAGTGTTATACTTTACATGTTATAGTATTTACAGCACTTTGCTAATGAATGCTACAGCATACTGTATTATTAACTATAGTGAACTGGTAAACTGTAATAAATACTGTAGGATACTCGTAAACTGTAGTGTAATGTAGAATAATATACCCTATAGTTGTAGAAAACTTAGTACCGTATTAGGAAATTTTTTTATATCACTATAGTTGGTTGAAAAACACTATAGTATTTACTATAAGTTACTATAATATTGTTTTTTATGTGAAGCTTAAGCATACTTCTTAAAAGAGTACTTTTTACTAATTCACAAGGTACGTATATACTTAAAGGAAATAATATACTTTCAAAGAATATATTTAAGCACACACTGAATGTAATGGTTTTGGACACTTAACTGCATGTTAATTACAATTAAATGAAAATCTGCTGTAGTTTAAACTGGACTTGCTTTTTTCACCCACTTAAGTAAAACATTTTTATATAACTAGTGATTAATTGCATTCAAAATAAGCATTTTTGTTTATATAATATATGTGTGTATACTGTGAATATTTATTATGTATACAGTATATAGTACAAACACATGCAAGTATATATTTAAGGAAAATATGTTTTGTTTATATATTAAATATATTTACAATATATATAATATCAAAAATAAGAAAATAACTATATAAATTTATATAGCCTACATGCAAATATTTTCAAAATATATACTGTATGTGTGTATTTATATATACACAATAAATATACACAGTAAACATACATATATTATGCAAATAAAAATGTTTATTTTGGGATGCGATTAATCGTGATTAATGGTTTGACAGCACTATACTGTAGGTTATATAACATTTTGATGATAACCTTTATAGTCTTTGACATATGGTTG
Organism: Carassius auratus; assembly: GCF_003368295.1. Taxonomy (NCBI): domain Eukaryota; kingdom Metazoa; phylum Chordata; class Actinopteri; order Cypriniformes; family Cyprinidae; genus Carassius; species Carassius auratus. The sequence continues at coordinate 240,154 of NW_020528035.1, read as the reverse complement.
AACTGTTGAATGTACTGACAGGCATTTATGCTAAACTAATATATACTTTCAAGGTTCAAGGTTCTTTAGTGGGCACATGTATTAAGTAGTGAAATTTTCACCTTAGTTTCACATCACAGAGTGCAACAACAAATTAAGAACATACACGTACACATTAAGACAAGAATTCAGAATATATTCATAAAATATGGTGTAAATAAAATAAACATACAAAGACAGAATTTAGTAAAGAGAGAAACAGAGTGTAAATGATTCATTGTACAATGTTCAGCATTGTATGTATTTAGTGCCATTACTGCATGTGTCTGTGTGAGGTAGGAATATGTTCACGCTCTGAAGTGACTGTAATTCTGTTGAAACTTTTGTTGTGTATGTGAGTATATTTGTAATTACATATTCGTAATAATCAAGTTGCCATATAGTACTATTTTAAATTCAATTTAAAAGTAAAATCAAAATAACACATTACAGTTATTTATAACTGCTATCAAATACAAAATGTGCTCAAGAAATGTACTTCATTAAAGCATGGGAAATACAATAATTTTATTATTTCAAATTAACTTTAAGGGAAAACTTACAGTATGTACATTTTAATGTACACGTGTTTTAGGAAATAAAAAGCAAATTAAATGCACTTAAGTGGCTTTTCATTTCATTAATATAATATCTGAAAGTATTTTTTCAGTATCCTTTAAGGATTTGAAGTAAACTACAAGTGCACATACAGTTAAGTACAATTAATACAAGTAAGTGATCCTTTTTCATGGGGAAAACTAACAGAAATATAAATGAACTAAAATAACTTTTTATTCTCATGAACAATAACTATAAATCAAGCATTTCATATTTTACTGCCATCTTTGATTCAAATATGTCATTCACAATGCTTCATGGGATATGTAGTTAATTCTCTTATAAAATAAAATATGCGGTAATGTTTTTGTTCTGAATTTTATACTTTTTTGCCTCAAGTCATAGTTGGTCACGTTGTGATTCACTTCAGGGCTGGATAGTTTGGTTCAAGGCCTAGGACTCTTTTTTGAAGAATTTGTTGAAATCCAGAAAAATACTTGCAAAATCAAGGCCACCAAAAAAGTGGGCGGCCACTTAGTATGTAATGTTACGCTTCACAAAATATATGAAATATTCGAGAGGCTAATGGAGTGTTTTGTGAAGCTTTTATGTCTGTTACATCTAATGTATCCCTAAAAAGCTTTTGAAAGATCTTCATACTGCGTGCCCTAATGAGCTCCTTTTATTAAAGTCTCTCTGCATGCATGTGTGTGCGTGTTTATCAGAAAACGTTTACCTCCTCTACCCGTATCAATATGCATGAAGTATTCATTGTCTGCACTGTTTGTCATGCTGCATGGTATAGACAAAGCGCCTTTCTTTTTGTTTATACTGAGAACATGGCTTTGATCATGGCCTCTGTTCTCTGCCATTTATATTCACATGCATATTTTCGTGCAGTGTGGATGGTGATCAAAAGGATGCACACACAATATATGCAGTACAGTATGTATCTTGGACTACATTAGCGTTAATTCATCACCTTTTGGGGACTTGTTACCATGCTGTTGTTAATTAATGTGTATTCTGATGGTGATGATATGAATAACAACATTACAGCTACAGTGTCTGCAAAATAGCACAGGAGAGAAAAGCACAAATATCATCATTGTGTAAATCTTCTGCATAAATAAGTATATGAATAATTATGAATGATATTATTTGTTTAAATGGTTGGACTTTCTCAAATGGTTTAATGAGAAAAAGAAGTACGCTTAGTTGTATTAAATCTCCGCTTGTAGTGAACATCAAATCTTAAAAGTATATATTTTTTAAAACTGTAATTGAATATATTAATGAAATAAAAAGCCACTTAATAGTACACAGTGTAACTTTTTTTTTTTTTCAAAATGAATTAACAAATTTTTAATAATGAGCTAGTACATCATGAAACCACCTTCCAAACTAGGTTTTTTTTATTATCGTAAGCCTATAATAAAATTCTTATTTTTTTAGCTGTGGGATGGTTTTCTCAGAAATCATTTGTGTGTAATTTTTATAACTGAAGAAAAGATGTCAGGTTACAACTGTATATAGCTAAAAAAAAAACAAAAAAAAAAACATACAAACAAAAGCAAATTGAAAGCTACAGTGCCTGTAATAAAACACAAATCAACATAGTTTGCATTTCATCGCATACGCAATGCATTGCCTAGGTTCACAGAACAGTGTTCATGTTGTTAGGAATGCCAGTTTCTAAACCGGTTAGTGCTTTTGGTCTGCCTATAAATAGCTTTGGCAAGTTATATTTTAGTCGGTTTTACTTTATGATACGAATATCAATCGATAAATCTAAGTGTAGCCAAACTTTTGAAATGTTATTTTAAAACAAGTAAAAAAACAACAGCAGAGTATAAGCTACTCACCTGCTCATAAGACTTCTCTTTTATGGTTCTTTTAAAGTCATAAGACTTTTTTTTTTGATATCTGTCTTTTTCATTATTGGAGGAGTTTTTATATTGTTTGATATAGTGAGATTCGCACTGAGAAGGCGATCGTCTGTATGTAACCATAAGCACAGTGCTGTACCTCAAGCCAAAATAACCATAACCAAAACCATGTTGCGACAGTATTTTTATGCCTCAACTGCTAATGGGCCAAAAGTTACAAAGAATATCTTTAAGTGTACTTAAATAGTGTTTCTTAACACACTTTAATACACAAATGTTAATGTCAAATTAAATGTTTTAATTTAAAATACATTTTAAATCATTGTTTTAAAAATCTAGTGTCATGCTTTAAAGAAGTAGATATTTTGATGGGCACATGCAAATAAATAAATGATACATTGAACTATAGTGTGTAAACTGATACCTTATCATGACATATGGATAATTCAAATTACACTTAAACACATGACTTACAAGTTTCAATAGAAATGGCATTCAAGTATATTTTAGTTTATTATAAATGCTTGTGGTAACCATATTTACCAGCTTTAACCATATTTTAAAGACGTATTTTAGAAGTTATTATGAAATTGCAGGAAGAAGTACCTAGCCAGAAAAAGTGCAGCTAATTGCATTTAATACAAATTTAAACTATAATAATTTATATTTAACTAAATAAAGCATCTGAAACCATTCAGTTTGGGGATCTGAGCCTTATCTAGAGACCAGAATAACAGATATGACTGGGCTCTTTTGGCAGTAAGCAGCTTCCCAAAACACCTTAGAAACTGCATCGCAATATGCTAAAAACTAATTTACATAAGCAAGCACCATTTCTATTTTTCTTCGGAAAATGTAAAATATACAGTAAGCAGAAAAGACAGCTATTTTTAGCTTTTGATAGAAGTTACAGAACAACAAAACACTTGTTTTCTCACAAGATAATTTTATTGCAAGAAAATTGTCTGCTTTGTGAATGGGCCTAGTGTCACATGCTTATTGGCGTCTTTGCCATTGGCATCATAAATTTAATAATTGCCCGCAGTAGAGATGAAGTCATCTCGGTCCCTCAAGTTGGTGGGCAATAAAACTGATTACACGTTCAGGGTCACTATATTGTCTTTGATGATATATCTGACAAGCTTTTTCTCAAGTGTCAGACACTAATGTGGAAGTTGTCAATCACTGACAGACATAGAGCCGTTTCAGCTGGAGTGCATCTCTAAATCAAGGTAAAAACTAATTCATTCATCTATGATGCTGAAGAATTGTGATAAGCTTCTGCGGCCTCGAGAACAATAAAAACAGTGTTGAGTATAAAAAAATAAAAAAATAAGTCATCACCACAAGAAAACACGCTTAATGCTGATATAAACCAAAAGGAATTTTGTTTTATCTAAAAGTTTTGATCATGAGATAAAGAAAAAAAATATATTGCATGGCTTCAGTATAAAGCCCGGTGCAAATAAACCTCTTTTACCAGGACACCTGTGTCAATATTAATATCAGGCTGATCTACATTGCCCATCAAAATTAGTTTCTATCATATTAGGGCTTTTAACATCTGCATCTGGCTGAAATGATTGCAGGTTGAGGTCACTGTCATTATCACTGAGTAGTTGATGTTTTGTCAAACAATTTGTTGGGCAGATTATCTAATGCATTTATAAAGTAGCCTGTTTAATTATTTAATTTGAAATATTTATCAACTAATATTTTATAGGTAACATTAAGAGGTACATTATCAAGAATGTAGCTAAAGTCAAGCACTACAGTTTATTAATATTATCATAAACTGCACTGGCCAACAATTTGCTAAAATATCCATGTGACAGACTAGATAGTAAATTTGGCAATTTGTACATTTTACAGTTGGTCCATATTTATTCTAGCTATTTAAAGGAATATTCTGGGTTTCCTGCAAGTTAAGTTGAATCACCAAATGTTGGTTACTTTTATTAAATTATAAGCGGCACATTTCTGCTTTTAAATGTCTCAAAAAAATTTGGCCCCATTCACATTTGCATTCACAAGTTTTTAGTTTTTTTGTTTTTGTTTTGAGATTATCAACATTATATCACAAATACTCAAATTGTATTTGGCCGTATTTTCATTTACCTTGCAAAGGTTCATTTATGGTTTACACAACCCTGTGTTGCCATCTACCTAAATGTCTAGCTTCTTCCTAGTAGCACCAGAATTAGCACCACACTCTGAATGGGTGCATAGCCTTTAACACCAAAAATGAGAAGTGTTGTGAAAGTCTGTTTATTTTCCTATCCTACCTATGCTCAGTGCTAAAAGAATAAAACAGAATAAGCCGAAAGCACATATTTGGGTCATGACCAAACATTAAAAATCCATTGCATATCATAAAATTAGTCATCTGCTTATTTTTTATGCATTGAGAATTGTATTTTTTTTTTTTTTTAACGTTCAGCAGTGTTGTAACTTGCATTAAATGTCTAGTCATAACAAGTCATAGGCATCCGTTGCACCAAAAGTTACCCAACAATACAGAGTAGGATGGGTGCAAAATGCACCATGTTGATACATAAAACTTTCATGGCATTGCAAGGCAGTATAAAAGATGGCAAATTCACCCTCATTTATTTACCTATCTTTATTTCTGGTAGTATATTAAGCTTGAAAGTGATGTCTTATCACTGCATGAAGGGTTAATTTGAGGCCTATCTGGGTTATGTTACTGACTTCTGAAGTTCATGGGCATTTTGTAACGTTATCTTACACAATGACTCTGCCATTGCAGCAATATGGGGAGGATTACTTTTGTCATTGTAATGCAAGGGCACAAACTCCAATAAAGCATAGACTGGTGTAACAATCAGAAAATACAACCCTGTTGATCAGAACACAGGGGAATGAGTGGCTAATATTGTATGTTCGAGTGTATTATACATCTCATTAATAAACAAACGCACTGTAATAGGATAAATCTGTGAGGGTTGGCAATGCACAAGACAAGACAACCATAAAGACCAAGGTGAGTGTTGCTTTGATCTATAGAAGACTTTTTTTAGTGGTCATGTTTATTAATTTCCTTTAGTGCAGTGTTGAAGGAAGATATATTATACTTTAATATGTTGATTATATATGACTTTGCTGTTGTGAGATGTGACATAGTAATTTAAGCATGCAGGCACTCTAGTTAAAAAGGTCTTAAGAGGAGGTTCATACTGTCAGTTATTCACTGAGTGACCAAACATCATTTATTTTTCTATAAGAGTTGTCAATTTCTAGTGACACGAGCAACAGCAACTAATGGTGATTGAGCAAATTAGAATGAAACTGAACACAGGGACAGATTTTATTAGTATTTTTTTTTTTTTTGCATACTGTGTGCTCTTACATGGCTGTGATAGTAAAAAATTCAGTGTCTCCAGTGTGTGATAATGCCAGCTATAGAGAATGCCGTATTTTGTATTGCAATAAATGTGAGTTTGCATGCATGTGCTTGTCTTACACAAAGATATATTTGAATTTGTCGTATGTAACATCCCACAAAAATGTGGAAAAATAGTGACTAATATTACATGTGATTCATTTGTCACACCGCACATAGAAAGTCAAGTTGATACAAATTGTGGGATACAATATAACATGGACTGTGCTCTTTTGTTTACCGCACATTTTGACAAATGTGGTATATTGCCTATACTTTAAAGAAAATGTGCATACTACACATTATGTAAACGGCACACGTACAATGAGCAAAGCAAAGCATTGGTATGATAGACATAGCCCATCAATTTAAAAATAGATTAAAAACAAACAAGTTCTACAGGTTTTAAGTTCTTAAGCATTTTACTAAAGAAAATAACAAACAACTTTGTCTGAGATTTCTCAGTTTTGGTGCAGAGCGTAATTGATCTTAATCATGTTTTTTCACTCTTACATTCACACAAGAACATAATAAATTCTAGGTGTCGGTGAGGCTGATTGGCAAGTGAGTTTGGTGAGTAAGGGGGAGGTTTGGCACCTGGCATGTGTTGACGGTTACTGGTTACTCTCCACACAGACACACTCGGCTATCAGGCAAATATGGTGCAGTCTGGCAAAGAGAACAACTTGTACATTCCAACTTATAAATGGTGTATCACAGACAAGGCTTATGACATTGTAAAGCCATCCATTTTAACCATCTATGTTTTGTGTTTTCGGTCATATGAAAGAGACCAATTAAAAGATCTAGAAAGTAGTCTTGTCTTATGGGCAAATGAAAAATTGATGAGATTTTGAGAATTCAAAGACTGCATTGTTTGTGGAAAGGTTATCTGTGAAATTCAGTGTTACATCTCTGAAAAAAAAAAAAAAAAACATTTTTAATTGCATGCATCTGTGCTGTCTGCTAGAGGCATGTAAATACAATGGAAAATATGCATGGGTAAATAAAACCAGTATTTCAAGAAACAAACATCAACATTTCGTACAAATATCAACCTTTTCTAAGGACACTGTGGAATATTAAAAGAAAGCCTAGATACTTACAAAGACTGTACATAGATTGTCATATGCCATGTCTGATTTTTCCCTGGCAACAAATTCATCTTTTAATTTGTATATTGTTAGAAATGACTGTTTGTCACAGTTCAATTATAAGCCGTCGATTAGAATAATATGAAGAGCTTTTAAAAAGATTGATTAAAGCAATACACAGACCCACTTTACATTGTGTTGTTAACTACTATGTACTAACATTTCAATTAATCTTTTTATACTTATTTTACATATATTTTTTTAATATCTTAATTTGATTACATCTGTAATTATTTTCCGTAGTTACATCTAATATCTGTAATTACACTGTTGACCCTATCTCATATGCTGCCTTCACTTCACTAAATTTACTATTTCCCACTTATGAAGAAAGAGATTGAGCTCGTAGCATTCAAGTGCTTTGTTGTCAGAAATAATAAAATGTAGCATCCCATTGGTTGACAATGATATAAACATTCACTGCTCCAGACAATGTCAGCTTTATGGCGATTCTGAAATTTCAGTCAAATACATTCTTATTTCGCTATTTATAAAACATACAATATGCTTCAAATGATCATTCATATATAGCCTATGCATACACTACTTAAGCGACTAGACAACATGATGTAGTTGTTGTGGGGAAAACTAATAAAGAATAGCATTGACAGCAGCAATGGTTGTCCCCTCCACCATGTTTAAAGTTCATGGCCCGCCCAACTCAGAAACTCTGGTATCAAAATTATCTCAGAAGTTCCCAGTAGTTAATATGACTTGAGGTGCATTCATATCTAATTTTACTATTAGCAAACTTGTATTTTCTATAATTATGATAGCACTTGAAGGCCACATGAACCCACCCTAACCATTACAACTAAACCCTAACCTAAACCATATCACATCAATCACATTAAAATACTGACCTAATGATTCATTTTGTTCATTTTGAAAACAGCTGACAAGGCAAACAATTAAGGCATCATTTTATAAAACTAATATGTAATGTTTTTAAATTTGACACGAGGTACCTCCACACTATGCTCATTGGATGCAGTGATGTCAAGTAACACGTCTAGCTGAAGTCGGGGTTGATTGATCTGGCATGAGTTCACAGGTCAAATATTACTTCAAACAGCATCCTAGACATTATTTCCAAGTAGGAGGTAGCTTTACTTTGACTTAAGTGTAAGTATATTAAGTTGATTCATATTCAATACACACTGTGAAAGGTCATCCCATTTATTCAGAAATTTAAATTGATCTGGTTTTACACCGGATGCTGCACAGTTTTGTTGCATTTTGAAACTCATTGACTCTTATTGTGAGTGACGACATCCATTTCAAGATGCCGAACGCATCAGTGTATCTGGACTGGTTGAATGTGGCATCTATACATAGATGTAATGGCAATGATGAAAGACATCTGAACAATGCATGCTAGGATCAGGTGATAAAATGCTAACGATAATTTTCCTTGATAAAACAATAACAAGAACTTGATAAATGTTCAACATTTTGTTTATGCTCCAAAAGAGTGGAATGGAACAGTGCTGCTCATTTAAACCGCGCCACACAGACCATTTATTCGCTCGACTCAAAGTCCAAATCGCAGCACAATGTGAGCTTACTAGAGCAGAGGGATTTACTCATTCACGCAGCCACTAAACAGCACTACACTAACAGATCCAGTGTGAAGTGCTCAAATTCAGTGAAGAACACAAATGACAAACATGAAAAAACACTGTGAGCAATGATACAGTCAGAAGGCTTTTTTAAATTTAATGTGCAAATCATCATAATTTACCATGGATTTACTAACACTAACTGCACCATAGTATTATGGCAGAAATATTGGATATTCATATCAAATTTGATCAAATAGTTCACCCAATTTTATTTTTTATTTTTTATTAACTACTCACCCTCATGTCATTCCAAACCTGTAAGAGCTTTGTTTATTTTTAAAACAAAAATTAAGATCCGAATGAATGAAAATGAAAAATGAAATCCGAGAGCTTTCTGGCCCTCCGTAGACAGCACTGGAATTAACATGTTTAAAGCCTAGAAAGGTAGTAAGTACATTGTTAAAATAGTTAATGTGGCATCAGTCATTCAATTGTAATTTTATGAAGCTACGAGAATACTTTTCATATGAAATAAAGTAAATAAAAAAGAAACTAAATAAATCTGAATTCAATTATTAATTTTTCTGGTCAGTCTCCACCGCCATTCACGACAATGCCATGATGCATACATGTGCATTCCTCTGCTTGTAAACAAGGTGCAGCGCATGCGTGTTCTGTGTCAGAATGCCAGCTCCTGCACCATCAGCACCACAGGCATATGTCATGAGAGAAGAAATCATTGAGTAACTGAATAATTGTTTTTTTCTTTGAGCACACAAAGTATTGTTGTAGCTTCATAAAATTACAGTTGAACCACTATTGTAACATGGTCTAATTTATTGATTTTCTTACTGTGTTTTTGTGCATTGAACTTGGTAGTTGCGTTGCTGTCTATGTAGAACCAGAAAGCGTTTGGATTTCATCCAAAATATCTTAATTTATTTTCCGACGATGTGTAGGTTGTACGGGTTTGGAACAACATGAGGGTGAGTAATCAATGACAGAATTTTCATTTTGGTGAACTATCCCTATAATGTATACATGTATCAAATGTATGAAAGGAGTAATGGAATATATTTAAAAAAAAAATTGTGATTAAGATATATTGTTAAAAATAGACTTACTATTTTCCATACAAATACCTAGAAACTATATAGTTATACTTTTACCATGGTATTGATGTACTGTATGTGTGCTTTTAACTGTGGTTATCATGATCTAAATGTACGCTACTATGGAAGAACAATTTTAATAAAACTCAAAACAAAATAATTACCACCAAATAAATATGAGGTTGTTGCAGGTTTTACTGATAATTACTGTTTTTGATGATGAGCATAAATTCACAGCTACATCCTCACTAAAGCTACTATTGTCAACTCAAGTTACTGTGCATGCAAATGTGCATTTCTGATACAAAAAAGCTAATAGGATTGCTGCCTGCACTACAAACTGTGTTGAAGATACCCGTCATCAATCAGGCAATAAAATACAAACCTGTGTCATAATTTGAAACAATATCACCGTTAGAACATAAAAACGAAGAAATTATTTTTTAAATTTAGATATTTAAGGAAAATGACTTGAAAAGTGTAAAGAATTAGAAAATGTGAAGTGTTTGTCATGTTCTGACCATAAAGAGTAGTATAAAACACTTAAAGAGCAAAAATCTGCATTTAAACTTGAAAGAAATGAAAATGTGTAATTTACTGTGATAATCATCAATGTAGACTGATATGAAAAATTCTACTGTGATCATTTTTTGGCCATATTACCCAGCCCTAAACACAAACCATAACTCTGTTTAGAAAGAAACTCAAATACTGCTTACTGTAGTATGAATTTATTTATTTATTTATTTTTTGGTTGGCGGTATCAACCAGAAAAAGTCATACTACACTGCTTGTCATATCACTGATTATACAGTATGTGCATGTTTAATGTAGTCATCAAATCATAAAAGTTAAAATTGTTTTATTGGTTTAATGAAAGTGTGCTGTTTTGTGTATTGTACATCAATTAAAAAATTGTGCAGGTGGAATGCAATAATGTAGGCTGTTTATGGTTGCCAAGCAACAAGGCAACTTGCTGCATTAATATAGAATTTGAATGATGTGTGGTCACAGGTGTGCGAATATCGCTGTGCGAATTTTACAGCACCTTTGGAGTGTGGCTCATACAGAGTCGGATCGATCTATTAAATAACATGTTACACATTTTTTCCAGCATCTAAGATGTTTTTTGCTTTCAATGACAAAATTATTGTCTTTGTCAATCATGTAGAATAAATGCTTATTACAGAAATAATAAGAAAAGAGAGAGGGATAACGTTTTGTGAGGATAGCACCCCAGCTGCTGTTGTGACTCGATGTATGGTGACTGGGACCTACTGATGCTGGATCCATTCACAGAGCCAGAACATGGGAATGACACACTGGTCTAGACAAAGAATAAATCGAATCTCAGGTTAACCACTTCAGCGAGAGAGGGAAAGGAGAAGCAGTGGAGTTAAGGTAATGTAAAGGGTCATCAAATCTCCAAGGACTGTATCTTTTTTTAGGGCTTTTAGTCACGTTTGAAATGCTGCGATCTGACAGTGTCACACTGGGCCTGTCCTCTTCCTTGTTTTGAATGTAGGTTAAGCTTTCAAAATAAATCAAAATGTATACTTGTGGAAGAACATGGCCTGCAAAGTGCTTGTAGTCTGTGAATGATGGTAAGGCAGTATCAGTGTTTCTGCATCACCAACCAGAACTGCAATCATTTGGACATAATTTTTTCTGTGAATAATGATTTCAAGTTTGGGCTATTGGAATGGCAAGTTTGACTTCAAAAGACTTCAAATCATTGCATTGGCGAGGAAATGAGAAAGTATTACAGGCCGGTAACTTTTTTTGTTAATTCTAACAATGCCTGAGGATGATGATATGGCGCGAATATCAAATTGTAAAGACAGCATTGTAATTGTATAAATTTGACAATGCGCTGCACTGTGATCTTTACACGTGAGTCGCTCACGGTAACAGTGTTTTCAGTTGGTTAGGAGTGGCTCGCGGTAATTGCTGCCTCACACAAACTCCATCTGTGCAAGTGCTGTGAGTTTGGGTCGACAAATGATAAGCATTTCAAAAGAGAGGTTTCCCTGTGGTTTTCCACCATGATAAAAGCTTTATGGTTTAGCATTTAAAAGCAAACAAAAGACAATTATAAATATTAATATTGTAAAAAAAAAAAAAAAAAAAAAAACATAATATAGTTATAATTCTTTAATGATTTGTTAAATATGTATAGTGCGAATAATAACAATAATAAATGCAATTACACTTTTTTTGTCCGAACAAATTTTTATAAAAAAAAAATTTCTCAAGTCACTAGTCATCATTTGGACTATATATTTTATATGTTTATGATCCTCTTATGATCTTTGAAGCTTTACTCGATGCTGTTGCATATAAAAGAGTGACCAGTACAAATCTTTAAAATCCTACCCCTTTGTTTGCCAAAAAAAGAACTGCTCTGGAACATGAGGTTTAGTAAATATTGACAGAATCTTAATTTTTGGGGGTAAACCAATCCTTTACAATAAAGTGTGCTATAAGAATGTGCATAATGTTAGCTGTGTAGAGAGGAAGAGAGAAGAAGCCTGTGTTCAGAATAGAATACTTGTGGATTTCATGCTGTCATGATTTCTTTAATTGGTCATCTTGTAAATATGATTTTTTCGACTCTAGTGTGCTGCTGTGCTTTGTCAAATGTCCTAACGATATTGCTTGTTTAATTCAGCAAGCGGAGCTCAGTTATATCCTCTGAAGTAAATTTTATAATTTAAATCTGTGTGTAAAAATGTCTTAATATTTTACAGTGCAATCAAGAAAAATATGTTAAGGTTAGTTTGATTTAAAATGACCACTACTATACTACTCTAATATAATTTTTTCACAAATATGGTGCAAAAATATATATATTTTTTTATTATATTTAGTCAGTCAAAACAGTTTTGAGGCTATATTTGATACCATTTTGCATCTCTGGAAAGTAGTGGTCTGTGAAAAAATGTTATGTTTAATATCAACTTTTTGATCTGTTTGTTAATGAAGGATTTGTGGACTAAAAATATATTTTTATTTTGACATTGAAAGATACAATTACATCATTGGGGTAAGAAATAATGATTAAATGAATAAAGGTTTATTATTCATCAAATATTTTTTTTATAATTATTCATTAGGCTTACACTATTAATACATTATTAATATATATGTATATATACGTATACACACGCACTTGTTATATATGCATTATCTTACCCTCATCTTGTCATATTAACTACCTATGATATATATTTCACCCAGGAGATATATATATATTTCATGTAGCCTATAGAGAATATTTGTATAATTTGCAGTATTTGCATTGTAAACATAACACATACCCCAGCAATTGTATGAATTCATAACATGTTTAGAAAGTAAATATTAGCTAGGCTTGCATGATTGGAGTTTATGTGAAATAAAAAGGCCAGACTTTCATTTCATTGATTAAATAAATCAGCAGAGTCACTTATCTTTACCTCAGAGAGAATGTGTGTGTGTGTGTGGAATGGGAATGTGATCGGCTGTGGTAGGGAAAGGATGGGTGTGGCGGGCTGACCATTTTTCATCTCTCTCTTGCATAATAACACCTGGCCCAGTGAGCATATGATTTCTCCTTCAGCAGTGTTTGACCCTGTAATTGGTGGTGAAGTGTGTCCACAAGTCTGTCACAAATGTGTCTTTGTGATAACCCATGGGGAACTGCTTCCTGCCTCAATGGCAAAAGACAGGAAGTTAGAGTGTTACAACCATCTCTTTATACTGTATGTTTACATAGTGCATAGTGTTAAGAACTGGTGTTTTATTATGTGATATACCTTATGGATGCATGATGGAAAGCTTTGCTTTAGTTTTGCATTAATTCTGGTCAAAAAAAAAAAAAAAAATCTAATTGATTTTAACTGTAATCTTACCCTTTTTTGTGATTGTGATAGTGTTATACTGTATATGCTGCAATTAATCCTGAGATGGTCTAGATATAAGTTTTCATTACTAATTTAGCACTTTTGTTAATAAAATAAATTTAGGTTAATATTATTATTATTAAAGTTCTATACTTATATTTTATAGTTTCAAACTTGCATCATAATATTTTGTGTATATTATGTCTCTATTCATTATGGTAGTATTTTTAGTATTGCTTTAAGTTTATGCTGGTTTTCATAAATAAAAACAAATCCATAAAAATGACAATAAATAATACAATTATTAAATAGATAATTTCGATGCTTGATTATGATTGGCTGAGCAGTGTTTGATGCTGTTGTAAAATACTCTATAAACACACTTCTGTAACCTCATCTGTTTTGCTTGGTAACCATTCTGCTAAACATTTCTGAGGAGCTACATTAGAATATAATTTGTTATCAATAAATTATGACTTTTTATTTATACGTTTATGTTATAAAATGTTACCAGAAAACCTTTTTATAAAAAGGTTGATGCAAACCCTATGAGGATTTCAGATGACACTAACTCTTAATCAATTGAGGGTGAACCAATTACAGGACAAATGTTAAGAGGTGAAAGCGTGTGTCTCATTACAATTTACACAATTCCACTTGACAAATTTAAAAGTACTGTTGGAAAAATTACATTTCCTGTTTTTAAATTCTTCCTCAGTTTTATTTATTTTTCTAAATTCAGTTTACCATTTTAATTTTTCTTTGTTCTGTTTTTTTACTCTTTTTTTCTAGACTTTGTCTTAATGGTTCAATTAAATTGTATTAATCAAAAAGCATGTCTAATTAATTGAAATGATAAACATACAATACAAAAGAGCAATTTATATATTTTTTTTTTAACAGAAATTACATTTTTAAGGCCCTATAACATTAAATGAAGTAATGCTGCCTTCACATGTTATCGGAAATTTTACATTCAAGTGCTTTGTTGTCAGAAATAATAGAATGTGATATTCCACTGGTTGATAAGCATAAACATTCACTGCATTAGAAGTTATGGAATTGCGTTCAAAAACATGTTTATTTTGCTATTTTCCTACTGTGCACAAGGTGTTGTCAAAAGACCAAGTCAGTTCGGTACCAAGTCGGTACTAAAAAAATTTTTATGTGACGATACCAGGTTTCTTTAAGTACCGGTAGTACCGAAGTCCCGTTCAAACCCGGTTCAGCGCTATGATTTCCGCAAAGCAGCAAACGAGGACGGAATCTCAAAATCCAGTCATGAAAATTAAACTTACATTTTAATATGGACAGTCATGGAATTTGTCAAAGTTAGCATTAATTAATCAAATCAAATCTCCATATGGACCAGTAACTTATCTGTAAATGTTAAGCCGCAAAAGTTGTTTGAAATATGAATCCGTGTTCTGCGCGTCTCTGTGTGAATTAATGAATGGCAGAGACGTGCAGGTTTGTTTACTACATAGACTGAAGCGCATGTTGCTTGCATTAATTTCAGCATCTAAACTGTAGAGTTCTCTCTCCATCTGCACTTTTCAGTTCATCTCAATGGACGCACAGCGCACATTTGACGCTCTGTAAACTCTTTGTGAAGGCGCACGACTCACCGTCGCTTTACTGATAGCGCTGTTTCTCACACATGCAAAGAGAGAGAGAGAGAGTCTTACCACACTGAATCGACAAGCTATATGCAAACTATTCCTTATTGTGTTCTCCTGTCAAAATAATGGAGTTCATTTAGAATTATTCATATTCATTTGGCAATTTCATTGACTGGTGCTGAATAGTACTGTCCCTGTTTTGATTTCAGCAAATCAGTTTGACCGAACGCAGACAACGTGATTAATATTCATGAACCCAGCAGCTCATCAATTCATAGTGTATTGTATATACATTAGTATGATAGTAGAATTAGTAGTCTTATTATCTTTTTATAATAATTAATATGATCTATTATTATTTTTTTACAGAAGCCCTCAATGACCAAAAATATATTACGCATCACCACCAGTCTTAAGTTCAGTTAAAATGACAAATATGCATTCTTTAGGCCTAAAAGTTAATTTTTACATAAAGGCATTGTGCTAGAAATATTACTATTATCTATTAACATGTATGTGATACTGCTACTACTGTTGAAAAAAATTATAAAACTTTATTTCTTAAAGAAATAAATCACAATATTTCTTTCATGTTTTAATTTTAATAGCAAATCCCCTTTATTTACCAAAAATAAAATGTGTTTAAATTTCATAAATTAAAAGACAAATAAAATTTGGGTGAAACTTGTTTACTGTTTTTCATAATTATATAACTTGTAGAAAAACTTTAAACACAATTGTAAATAAGTATAAAGAATGGCATTGGTTTTATTTTTAGTACTAAAAAGTTGTATTTTTTTAAATTAGCATATTTTTGTGTTTTGCTTTGGTACCGAAATTGGTACCGAGAACCATGGATTTTCACTGGTATCGGTACCGAATACTGAAATTTTGGTACCGTGACAACACTAGAGGTTACAGAGGTATTCTAGGTGATTGCAGGGTTACATTTTTTTTTTTTTTTTTTACCTGTGTTTAGTTTGTTTGTTACAAGAGCAGAAGTGCCATATGGCTCTATACAATATATGCTTTTATACAACAGTTGACAGTGAAATCCTTTTGTAACTATATTTTCCTGCTACAGATTCAAATCTGTAACTGCTGATATGCGCATATGCCTCTGTTACATATTCCGTAACAAAAACTTCCATGTTTTACAGTCCTTTAAAAAAAGTATATATTTTTTTACCGCAAATAAAGCATGGCTACTCGCCAGTCAACATTAAGGACAGGAAATATTAAAGTATAATGTTTAATTAAGTACATTATTGACTGAGCATGTGTGATTACCTGCATCTGTTAAGGCCCGTTCACACCAAGAGCGATAACGATAACTATAAATACAACGATAACTATAATTGCCTCCACACCAGTTAACAATAACTGTTTGTTTTCGTAGTTCTTATTGCATTTACACGACTTCAGCCAGTAGATGTCATCAGCATTATCCGGAGGTAATTTTATGTTTGCTGTGCAATGTCTGTTTGTTTCTCCATAATGTCACCTGCTTCAAATGCGCAAGCCCTTTAAATTTGAATGAAGTCTGATTAGCTGTCAGTATTTTATATCGTTCATCAGCTGTAAAAATATAATAATTCTGAAAGTGATTCCAATCATTATAGTCGTGGTGTGAACTTTGCTGTTCTATTAAATTTGAAATGAGTTTTGGAACGTTATCTTTATAGTTATAGTTATCGTTATCATTCTTGGAATGAATGGGCCTTTAGAGCGTTCATTATCCAGATCAAGTCATACATTTGAGACAAAATGATAGGCTTCATCCTCTGAGAAAAACAATATCTTTGTTCTAGTATTCTTTTAATGGTCAAAGGGATCCGTTTAATTAAAAAAATATAGCCTACAGTTAATATATGGAACTTTATTAGCCAGAAAAGGTTAACTCTCCCATGTTGAACTACTTGTCTTTAAAAATCTGGATACAATAATTATTCTCTCTGCTTCTTTTTGCAGGGCAACTTTGAAGATTCTGCATGAGGTTAGATTGTGGCCAGAACAAAATGAAATGAGTGGCTAACAACTGACCTCTTCCGCTGCACCACCACCACCAGCAAACTGTAGCATCTAACCAGTGCCTCTTCACCAGCCTGACACACAACGCACCCACATACACACAATTACCCAACAGAACACCATCAGACTGTAAGTTTGCCCAGCATCAATTTATTATCTTTGTACAAAAATTTCTCTCTGGTTGATTAATGCATAATATCAGGCTGCTGTCATGCTTGTTTATCACTTGAGCGCCCTCTCTCTTTCTCTTTCTTTTTTTTTTACTGATGTATTTGGGTGAATCTTATTTTATAACCATCAACAAATTATTATTATTATTATTATTATTATTTACAATGTGACATTATTTTCAGTTGAGCGCATTTCCCTTCCAAATTCTCATTGCTATAATGAGAAAAAAATATCATTGTCAAGAGGAACAACGTATAACGTATTTGACATTATTATGTATGTATTTTTTCACCATGTTCTGTCTAAATTCCAGATTCTTATTGGCTGGAATGTGTGTTGTGGACAAGAAACTCACTCTAGACGAGCAATTACAAGCCACATTATCCCAGAGCTGTATTCTCTGTCATCTGACATCTGTAGTCATGTATACACACGTCATGCCGTGGTCAGAGCAAGACTTAGCTTTCGCCAGCCTTACACACACTCCACCTATGTTCATTACAGTAATGAGAATTTAATGAAAATCATCATTGAAAATAATCAGAATTATATCTCAAAAGTAAAGTGGATGCATTACAGTAATGAGAATTTGGGGGTGGGGATGGGAATGCGCTTAATTGTCGTGAAAATAATGGCATAACACTTTAAAATGATTGTGGTCTTAAAATATGATTCATTTTCTTTATGCAAAATATAAATCATTGTTTTTGTTCTTTTAATTTTGGAGTTACATAGGTTAGATAAATTCCCTTAACAACAGTGTTGTGTACTCAACAGACTAACATTCACACTTGCCTAACTGTCATCAAATTGTCTGCCAGTTCTCTTTCTTAAAGGGATACCCTTGTGAAAAAGAATTCAGCTTTAGTATACTTTGAAAAAGAGTACATATTATTCCAATATATTTACTTGAATGTTAAATGCTGTTGAAAATATATTATAATTTATATTTGCATCTAATGAAAATATTTTTAGTGTGCTTTTTTTTTTTTTTTACTTTGAGTATCTACAGTATGTATATAATTTCATAATTACTTTGCCTTTGAAATGTGGTTAAAGTATACTGTCAAATATACTGACCAGTATTTGTGGTAAACTAAAATATATATTTAATAATAATAATATGTAATGTAAATTTAATTTTAAAAGATTTGTATTTATATGTTTGTAATACTAAAAATCCAATTTAGTACTTTTAAAATACATTAAAATAAAAAGAACTTTAAATGTAATATTAAAAAGACACTACAGTTTATATTTTAAGTATGTTATATGTGTTTTAATAAATTAACACATCAAAATAAATGTTCTTCTCTAAGGCACCACAAAAAGATTTTTCAGATGTAATGATTTGTTACATTGATCTCTTTGAGTACACACACACACACACACACACACACATTTCACAAAACTACACAAAAATCCCTATAGAACCTGTATAATAAAAAAAAAAAAAAAAAAAAAAAAAAAAAATGTAGGCCTGTTATGTAAAAACACAGTTATATCATATTGTGTTGTCCATATACGTTTTAGGTCCTTACTTGGAGTGCTGAGTGCTATTTAGACATCACACACTTCAGTATCATTTAGCAGACTGACATCGCACCAAAGGAAGACTTTAACTGTCTCTTACTGTACTTGTGTACAGTACCGAACTGGACTAATAGCACTGTTGTTTAGTGTTTGACAATTATTTTTTCCCTCTCGGTGAACAAGCTTAAGCACTATGAGCAACATAAACATAATGCGATGCTTTGATTAATATCAATATTCCTAGTTCAAATAAATCATTTTGCTCCAAAATCATCATCAGTCACTATCTTTGCAGATCTAAAGGTGCACGACAGTTGCTACATTTAGAAATTTTCTAATCCAGATCAAACTAATTATTTTACAAACCATTCCAAATGTTGCATTACTATTCAGATTAATACTGAATAATACGTTTATTTTAGGAATTTAGAGCAAGACTGCCTTAAAACTTCTCCCTTCTTTTTTAGAGGCACTTGAAACTGATGTCATTATCAATCCTGAATCAAAAGCAGACCCCTCTTTAAGCTTGCCTTCAGGAAATCAAGCCCAAGACTTAATATAATAATATCTTGTCTATCCGTTGGTCATCTTAATGTGTGGACCCCTCAAAAATTTTACGTGAAAATTACTTATTCTCATCCCACTCTGCAACTGTAAAAATCTGGGCTATGCATGTGTAAAATTTGAATCTGACATTAGAAATAAAGCATGGACATTTTATTATTATTTATTTATTTAACAGTGTACATTTCCAGGGTCTTGCTGCATACCACATACCACTTCATGAGAACTACTTGGCTAGATGGTTTCACAAAAAACAAAAAGGTTTTAAAGTTTTACAGAAACATGTCTAGACACACATAAGTACAAAGTTATTCTTCTCCGTTTTCTTGTACATTTTGCCTCGCTAACTTTCAAAAATGGTGTATATTTCTTTGTGATATCAACCATGCAGTGTCAGTCCTCTCAGATCCTGGATCCTAAATGAATGACCTGCTCTGCTAACCCATGTTTTCACATCCTTTTATGCAGCCTAACATTTAAATGCTCTTGAAATTATATGAGTGAAGAAATTACATTTTAATGCTTTCTTAGGAATAGTAAACACTCGCTATTTAAGAGTTTGCTATTATAAGCTAAATGAGTAAGACATGGTACGAAAATGACAATGTGTAAAACTGAGAAGTGTTCAGAGAGGAATGCACGTGGAAAGGGAGAGAGAAATATGAAAAGGAGCAAACAGTGAGTGCTTTCAACTTTGCGTATGCGGGTTTCTATACAACAGTGTTTTGCAAATGGAACTGATGTTATTGCTTTCTGTTGATTTTCAAAAGTGTTAAAACTCTTATAGGCATTTTTAAGTGTTTTAAAGCCTTCTGCTGAAAAAGGGTGTAGCACCTCACAGAAAGTAGACATTTTGTGTTCTCTCCAAAACTGTATAGACAGTCACGTTCCTTCAAATGCAGACCAGAATTAATGTGAGCTTCAGAGAAGTCTGAAAATAATTCATTGGATGAATAATGATGCCATGGACCCATCGTGGCTTGATTGATTTGATTTACTTATTTTTTTTATTTCATATGTAACACAAAAGCAAAACACATGCTGCAAATTCAGACTAGTTCACACGTTAGCTCAAGACTGCCCTCTGTCTGTAAGAAGAAAAGCTTTTTTAGGTCACTGCTTTCCAGCCACTTTTCATAAATAATGTCTTCAGTGGGCTAATTTGTGATACTTTTATGCTGTTTTGTAGGATGTACTGAAATTGCCCTAGCGATGTCACCTGTTAAGTTGTAAAGGGCAACATTGATTATTCATTGTGTTGAATTTTATATTTTGACTTGCTTTGTGAATAAAGTTTGTCATATGTGCTTTGTTTTCTTGTGGTATTTTGGATTATGGTGTATTCAATACTAAAATTATTCCTGTTAAATATGGATAGTTGAAAAATAACACAGACATTACCTTTTTCAACATTTTAACATTTTATGTTACAGTGTATATTATGTAAAGCATGGTGTGTATTAAATATATTAATTAGGCAACACTTGCTTTCATTTGCACTCTTTACTTCCTTTAAATGGTTTTGTGGTGTGAGGATGCAAAAAATACAAATATTCCTGGCAGTACTTACATCCTAGGAACAGTAAGTAAAAACAGGATCCATTGTGTAGTTAATATAAATGAATTGTCGTCTTACTGTATATGCTGCATTCATGCAAATAATTAAGGCTTTAAAGGGATGGTTTACCCAGAAATTAGTTTTTGCTCACCCTCATGTAATTTCAGATCTGTATGGCTTGCTTTCTTCTGTGCAATGTAAAAGAATACATATTGATACATTATGTGGCCAAATATTTTTTAAGAATAGTATGTGAAAGTATATATTATTCAACACTTTTAAAGAGTAGTAGGCTACACTACATTGACGTCTTAATCGTGTGTATGAATGTCCAGCATGAATGTAATGTATATTTAGCATTATGAAACCCAATATTATGTATGAAAAAAAAAACTCTGAAAGTGTTTAGTCAGTATCCATTAAAAGACTTAAGGTGGAGATCTCTCAGTTTCTATATAACTTAAATTTCACTCATGGCGGAAATTATGAGTAAATTGCATAGTGGGACAGTATTCTGGGAGTGTTTGTTGGAATGTTTGAAACTGAATACTGGCTTACTATTTAATGATTACTGCACACTACACACTGTATACTCTATTATCTATCTATCTATCTATCTATCTATCTATCTCTCTATCTCTCTCTCTCTCTCTCTCTCTCTCTCTCTCTCTCTATATATATATATATATATATATATATATATATATATATAGAGAGAGAGAGAGAGAGAGAGAGAGAGAGAAAAGGTAATTCCTCAGTAAATGGTTTTGGACAGTAGTAAGCTATTTGGTAATCACATGACCTCACTATATTTGTCAGATGACCTCATTGCAGTAGCAAGTGGTATCCAGTTACTTAACCTTGAAAATTTTGCATAAGAAATCCCTATGTTTGTATATATTGCTCATTTTGTCAGACTCTTCTGGGCATTATGTCTTACAAAAAAATTATAATATACTATACTATTCCAATCCTGTTTCTACAGGGCCAGTTTAACTCCAGTCTGCTCCACCAAAACATATTGCTTGCCTACATTAAGTAATCACATGTAAATAAATTAACACACTTCTCTTGCTATTGTTGCAGGACAGTATAGTACAGGGTAGTACAGTAGTATAGGCTTCACAGTGCATTGACAGGACATAATCCATTCTTCATTCTTCCGTGGGCTGATGGAAATGTATATGTTTTTCTTATTTTCTATTTTCTATTTTCCACATTGTATATGCTCTGTTTTCCATGCGTTCTATTTGCCCAGGTGTTAGCCTTTAGTATTTTATCTATGTATGTTGCTAAAACTTCTGTAAGCATTCCTCTAACAGGGGAATGGCTATGACAAGTTAGAATTAATCTGAGAAGATACTGTTGAAGGTCAAAGTCGATCCTTGAACAGCCTTTATCAGTATAACATTGACACATTTAATAAGAGATTCAGATTTTTCTTCACAACAACACTTGGAAAGATCTCTCAGATTCATACCTAAAAGAAATGTTGTTGTAGGTAAAGGTTTTTGAAATATTTGAATTTGTACAAGTAATAATCCATTTTGAAAATACAATGACCCAGCTGTCTTTCCAATACATCCACAAAAATTATGTTAGCACCAGTTGGTTAGCTGGAGTAGCTGGACAAGTTTATCTGCAAAGCTTTAGCATCAAATTGTTTTATTTGTGCACAGGATCTGAGCTGGATGGAGATGGTTGTTGCATCTGTTCCTCACACAAATGTCAAATCATTTTGCCTTGGAAGACTTGGAATATTAACACTTTAGTTGCATAAAGTTGTAGTTGTATCTGCTTTTTATATCCTGTGTTTTACTTCGACAGATGGTTAGGTTTACTGTAGGGTTAAGTGTTGGGTTACATGTTCAAAAATTTATAAATAGTGTAATATAATGTAAATAATATTGTTGTGATTGTTTACATTTAAAACCAAACCCCAACATATGTAATAGTGGCAAAAGTATTGCACAATATATAATCTTATCATTACAATCAAATTGCCCTTCGCGTCGGCATATTGACACCAAAGGTCTCTTATTTAAAGCAATGGAGTACTTTGCACTTCAAAAAACAATGCCAAAGGGGTTCCCTTTGTGTTAAAAAGTGACGACCAAAGGGTCCCGAAACAAGCTTCAATATGTGATGAGTTGGGAGTGAGAATGTGTTGTAAGTTTAACTAACAATAGTTGTTAAAATATTTTAATCTATGGTCAACATTTTAATAAAGTGCTTGAGAAATGCATTAATCATGTGCATTACTTTTTCTGTTTGTGTTTGTGTCTGCCACACAGGTGACATCAGGTGCAAGGGGATGACCGAACGCATTCACCACATTAATCTCCACAACTTTAGCAATTCTGTACTTGAGACCCTCAATGAGCAGCGAAACCGCGGGCACTTCTGTGACGTGACTGTTCGGATCCATGGTAGCATGCTGCGAGCTCACCGTTGTGTGCTGGCTGCAGGCAGCCCCTTCTTTCAGGACAAGCTGCTCCTGGGCTACAGTGACATCGAGATCCCCTCTGTGGTTTCTGTACAGTCCGTCCAGAAACTGATTGACTTCATGTACAGTGGTGTGCTGCGGGTCTCCCAGTCCGAGGCCCTGCAGATCCTCACAGCTGCCAGCATACTTCAGATCAAGACCGTTATCGATGAATGCACCCGCATTGTTTCACAAAATGTTGGCATTGCTGGACCTGGCAGCTTTTCCGTCGTCCCAGGCGACTCGGGGCAGGAGACACCACGGGGAACTCCTGAGTCAGGCACGTCTGGTCCCAGTAGTGATGCCGAATCAGGCTACATGCAAACATCTCACCAGAGCCTTGACCGCGTTTATTCCTCACTTTATTCCAGCTGTTCTGGGTTGGGCCTGCAAAACGGTACCCGTGGAAATCGCTCCCACTATTCCAGCGCCGCGATGACAGCCAGCTATGACTCACCCCTTCCACTACAGCATAAGGAGGGAGGGCAAGATCCTGCCTGGATCACACGCATCCATGAGCGTTCGCAGCAGATGGAGCGCTTCTTGGCCACGTCGGAGACTACACACTGCCGTAAACAGCCTCGTCCCGTGAGGCTCCACACAGGTGATATTCACATCAAGCAGGAGCAAGGGGACGAGTACAACTGCTATGGGCTTGACTGCCGTGAGGACAGCGAACAGCTGGAGTGCGTCGAAAGTGAGCCCAAAGGCGAGAGTTTTGACTCCGGTGTCAGCTCTTCCATTGGCACGGAAACGGATTCTGTCGAGCAGCCTTTCTTGTCTGGGTTCACTCGAGACAACTGTCCAAATAAAGGCCAGCAAGGTGAGCGTGGAACCCCTGTGCAAATTGAGGTCAACGATTCATCTCCTGAGCAGACTCAAGAGTCGGTTGAAGACGGAAATAGAAACGGTCCTTCTCAAGAGAGTGGTGAGCTTGTAGTCCATCAGCCGTCACAAGCCAACCTAACAGCACCACAGTCCATGCCTGGTGGGCCGTACCTGCGGCCAGGTGAGCCACTTACCAGCAACCTGCGTATGCCCCTCACCCTGACCAGCAACACCCAGGTTATAGGAACTGCAGGCAACACTTACTTGCCTACACTCTTTGCAACCCAGTCAGCCAGCGACAACAAGCCTTTCCTCTTCAGTCTGCCCCAGTCCATTGGGAGTCAGCCGCCACAATTTGTGGCAGTACCCTCTCCCAGCATGCCTCCCTTCCCCAGTGGACTGACGGTGCCACCAGGTGGAAGTCAGCAGCAAGGTGGTCCTGCAGTGGGACAGCATGGGGAGAAGAAGCCCTATGCATGCACTCTTTGTTGTAAGACCTTTACTGCCAAACAAAACTACGTGAAACACATGTTTGTGCACACAGGTGAGTTCACTATGCCTTCATCACTGTATGGTTAGCTTGTGAAGTTGTATACTATTATATCTATAAGCTAATCTGAAACACTTTTGATTCAAGGCGAATAATTGGTAACAATTATTGTGAATTTTTCTTGTTGGCTATCCTCTTTGGATTAAGTATTATATCATAAGTAGTCCAGTTAATTTCAGCAGTTTGACTAGTATCCGTCAGGACCTCAAATTTAATGATATGATTCTTCAGTTAATGGGTTTTAACATGAAGTTTAAACTCAAAGGACCCTATTTGAACAATCTAAACACATGGTTAAAGCACACAGTGCAGGTGCACTTAGGTTATTTCTGAATCTACTTTTGCTAGTATAATGAGAAAAAAAAAGGTTGGCACTCCTGGCATGTGGTCTAAAAAGGTTGTCCTTATTCTCTTAATGAGCAATGGGTGAGTTTTTGGGCATAATGTGCCATAAACCAAGCAGAGTTATTTACCAATTTACCATTCCCTTTAAGAGTGAGTTGTGCTCGCGCCATGGCAGATTCGCAATGTAAACGGCTGAATTTTAAGGCGTACAGACTGAACACGTCTCCAGAGAGCAAACCAATC
Source organism: Carassius auratus (assembly GCF_003368295.1). Classification (NCBI taxonomy): domain Eukaryota; kingdom Metazoa; phylum Chordata; class Actinopteri; order Cypriniformes; family Cyprinidae; genus Carassius; species Carassius auratus. The sequence goes on along the minus strand of NW_020528035.1, from coordinate 214,641 downwards.
TGCTCATGCGCGAGCGGTAGGTAGGCTAATTCTGATACACGCAATGACTATCCATTATGACATTCATGACATTTTTATATGTAGCCTACACAATAATATTATTTATACTGTAATCCTTAATTTTTTTATATTTGGTATGTTTGTATACTGCTGCATCCCTTTGTGTAATAAGCAAAGTGAATCCATGTTGTGGACCAATCAAGAGGTGCATTTTCTACTATCGTGCTCTTTAAATAGGATTAAAAAATAATAATATTGTACCATTGAGTTTAGACTAGGTTTGAGTTGGTCTGTGGCGCAGTCTATTTTCAGTTACTCAAAATAGCAATGCACCAACAATGCACCTGAACACACCTGTGTTTTAGACCAGCACACCCATGGGCACACAAATGGGGACAAATGCGTTTGCTATTTAAACAACGTGGCACAGGATGGGACAGTAATAACTGCGTCGGGGTGAAACTAGCAAAAACACTTGTGCCGCATTCTGCCAGAAGTATGGTAGGGCCCATTGAAATGAGAGCTTTGTCTTTGGCAAAGTCTCTAAGCTTACACAGATTGTACTCAATTTGCCAAATGCATGCTAGTTCCAGCTTTGTCATTGCATATATGCAGATGTGATCTTGTTTTATGAAAAAGTCTAATTCACCCCCCCCCCCCTTTTTTATATGCCACAAAATCATTGACATTTTAGGAAGGTGCTTTATCAAAACAACTTTCAGTATATCCTTAAGCAACCTGGCTTTGGCAGAGACATTCCCACTTGTGAGAAGCTGAGTTTTGGAGTCATCTCTTTTGGAGACTGATCTTGCGAACTGATCTTGCAATTTATTAGCATAGCATATTCAAAATGGCTTAATACTTCTGAAGCTTACAGTAAAATATCCTGCCTTCAAAAGAGCACTCAACTATGGCAATGTTAAGTTTAGTAAGATAATTAAATTTGACACTGTGAACTCCTAAAGTAGATTTCCATGCAATAATGATCTGTCTTCAGGCCAGACCCAAGTCTGTGTGATCTTATATGTTTATTAAAACAAACAGACTTTGATCCTTGGTATGTCTTCAAACATGCTCCCATAATTGAATCGCAGGAGCTTTTATCGTATAGCACAAAAGATAATTTACAATAACAACAGATGTTATTGTCTTTGACCTAGAAGACAGTGGCTGCCAAGAACATAATTATGTATATAACTCATATAACTTGCCAGGTTTCATCTTACAGCACTTCCTTGTGATTTTTACTTTTTTACAATAGTTCTCTTTATTTCTACAATTCAAGTTCACTTTTCTTGTTTTCTATTTCTTTTTCTGTTATGGGATTATTTCTAATGAATTCTTACTACCTAATTGAATCAGTTTTGAGTTTCATTTAAAAACCAGTATAAATTACTGCCTCACAAGCTTCATATGGGATTCCTGATTGTAAGAATGACCATGAAAAATGTCCAATCTTCCAAACTTGATGAGAAAAGGAACGTGTATAAAATTTCAATGTTACTTAAGCATATTGGTTGTGGTGGCCTTTTAAATGTCAAAATATGACATTACTGTTGCTAAGCAACCACAGCACTAAATAATTCCATAATTAAAATCAATACATTTAGCAACATTAAAAATTTGCATAAAAAGTTCAACTTTAAAAATAAGTTAAGTTAAAAACAAGAATTATTTTACGTAATGATATGCACAGAGTGTTTTTATCTTTCAAATTTAGTGTTTTTGTAAAGTTTTATCAAAAAATAAAACATAGACGTCATGAGTTCAAGAGGCAGGTTTATTCTTAAAAAGAGGAACAGGTATGTTTCAAATTTAATGTCTGTAACTGTCATATATTACATTACATTACTGAAATGGTTTGCCTGCAAAATACAGTAAATTATCACCATCCTGTCACAAAAAGCAGAAGAAGAACCTGCTCAGTTTTGCTGCCTCGATCTACAATAGCATGACCAAAATGATCAGCGATGTTAATGACAATGGTTCCTTTCTAATGAGTTTGTGCTCTGTGTTCTTTCAGGTGAAAAGCCACACCAGTGCAGTATCTGTTGGCGTTCGTTTTCGCTGAAGGATTATCTCATCAAACACATGGTTACACATACAGGCGTCCGAGCATACCAGTGCAGCATCTGCAACAAACGCTTCACCCAGAAGAGCTCGCTCAACGTCCACATGCGCTTGCACCGTGGAGAGAAGTCCTACGAGTGCTACATCTGCAAGAAGAAGTTCTCCCACAAAACCCTGCTGGAGCGCCACATGGCCCTGCACAGCACCGAAACCGGGGTCACTGGGGTCAGTGTGGCTGGGAGTGCCGGAGGCCCAGCATCAATCCCGGTTCCGATGGCTGTTCCCGAGCCGGGAGCGGTGGCTCTCGCCATGCCGATGGGAGCGGGCGGAGCAGGGGGTGGAGTCGGAAGCACCGGAGTGGGCGTTGCTGCAGAAGCGAGCTGCCAGGAGGGGACCACCTACATGTGCTCCGTGTGCCCTGTCAAGTTTGACCAAATTGAGCACTTCAATGACCACATGCGCAAGCATGTCTCCGACGGATAAGTACAAATAAAAAAAACTTGCGTAAACATGGAAAAAGAATGAAATGATAACAAAAAAACGGCACTAGATTTTTTTTTCTTATATTGGGGCATGAAGAGTAATGAGTATAGACACTGGCACATTAAGTTTTCTAGGGAAAAAAAAAGAAGCGTTTATTTCTTTTCTTTTTTTCTTTTTTTTTTGTCCTTGCTATTCTTAAAGAATAAAAAAAAGATGGTGGCCTTAAGGCTGTGTAGTTGGATAATGATCCACTGGCTGGATCCATACTACTGGCCTCTAAATGTATGCTTTCCTTAAATACTGATTTATGTGTTGAACACTACCGAAAGGCCTGCGAAAGAACACACAAGAAAAAAAAAATTCACATGCGCACACACACTCAGACATACAAACACAAATACACATACACATACCCATGCATGCACTCACATGCACAAACTACTTATACACACTTATATATGTTAGAGGTATTTTGTACGTATGTGTATTTGTGCATGTGAGCGTGCGTGTGCACAGAAATAAATGTTGCAGTGAATTTTTTTAACTTGTAGATCTTTTCCCATGTAGACCGTATTGGACACTATAAGCGTCCAAGCTTACTGTGGTATAGATTCAAAAACAAAAAAACAAAATACAGAAAAAGAGATTTGGCTCTAGATTCATTCTAAAATAATGATGGTCACGTGTTTGCCTTTTTATGTGCGATAAGAATAGGAGAGTTATTCAATTTGACACTGGGTTTTTATTTATTATTATGGCATTGAGGGATTATGATGTTGATGTTGTCAAGGTACAAGCCAGTTTTACTAACTGTACTAAAATTGAAATTTTTGAGTGGCTTGATGAATGAATGATTATTATGATTATGACATTTTCCTTTTCCCCCACCACCCTTTTTTCCCCGATGGTTCAGGTCAAGTTTACAAAAAAAAAAAAAAAAAAAAGAGTTTATCAATGACAGTATTCAAGCAAAAACTTTGAATGCCGTTAATAATTTCCAGTTCATTTTGCATACACTGCCACTAAGAAGACGACTGTTAGTTGACCTCTTCCACTTCAAAACGAAGTGTGATGAAGTTCTATTTGCTCCATGCTTTTTTTTTTTTTTTGACAAAAAGAAAAAACGAAAATGGCAGATTTTAGTATGCAAACACGCCCGAAATCCAAGGTAATTGCTGCTCCTCACATGTTCACTTTGAGACTGTTATCAGCTGTAGAATCCAACAATATGTGGATATTTCTCTAATTGTTATTATTTCTCAGTGAACATGGGAAACGTTAAGCTATTTGGAGCTATGGGCTAGATTAGATCAAAAGTGAACTGGATAAAAATAACCTCCTGAATGCATAAAAATGATGTATTTCCTATTAGCGGCGACTACTATGACTCAGTTGTTTGGGCCGGTGGGGTGACTAAAATGCACTACTCCTGTTCCTAAAGCCCCACCTAGTGGCTCAAATAGCCGTCCTTGTTTTTTGCCTGATGGGATATACACATAGAAAAGAGCAGGCGAAGGATATAGGGACGCAAGGCAACAGAAAAATAAACATCTACTGAATCACAATAAATTTAACACGGTCATTCTTCTTTAATATACCACAGGGAGAAAACTCTCCAAACAATAAGAAACATTCCCAATTTTACCGATATCTAGAAATTGTGTGTGTACTTTGGAAGTGAGTTGAGAAGGTTGTCTTTTTGGTGTTATGTCACTCAGAAGCTCTGTGTTCTTATTTGGTTTTGTTATACACATATTTTATGGATATAAAAAGACTCATCTGCCGTGCAACTGCAATTTGGCAATTTTTGCTCACTTATTTGAGTAGATACACTTTTGGAGTGTAGTTAAAATGATGACAAAATGTATCGATCACAATTTATTTAGACTTTTTCCATTTGGGATTTGGTCACAAGTTGTAGGTTTGAAAAACAGTGCTACTTTGCACATTTGCTTCAAAATCCTGTGCTTAAACATTGAATTGTTTTACTTAAGAAATTAAATTCTATGTTTTTTTTATTGTTTATAAAGGAAATATCTTTTCTTAAAAGCTTGATAAGAGGACTGCATTGTTTTCTTGCATATATGTTGCACTGCTTAAACCAATAAGTGCACTACTGTTACCAGAGATGTTCTAGTTTTAAGAGATAATCATTTTTTATCAAATATTTGGTTCTATAGTTCACTTGTGTTTGAGTAGCTTTGTTCTTTTTTTGATTAGATGATTAAATGGCTTTTTATCATCACTTGCTATTGTATTTACTTTGTGCTGTTTATGCAAGCGTTTTTTTTTTTTTTTTTTTCTTATTTAAACCATTGTCCCTGGTCAGATCCTAATGATTTATTGCTTTCACCACTTCCATCCCTTCCCCCATCCCAAAACTATCCTAATGCAGTTAATTCATTGAAGCAAATGCTCGGTTTTCTTCTCATTCATACCAAACAAAAAAAAAACAAACAAACAAACAAAAAAACATAAAAATCACAAAACCAAAAAAAAAAAAAGAAGAAATGTAGTGTGTGCCTAAATATATGATAAATGTCCTTTAGAACAAGTACGTTTCTACGAGAGGGTCATTGTGCAAAGCTTTTTAGTGCTGTCTAGGGATCAAGCACATTTATGTATGTGTTTGTATGAGCATGTGTGTGTATATTCCTCTGGTATGTCTCTATGTGTGTGCTGTACAATTTGTGATGCCTGAACTGTAGGGCTTCCTTTGCAATATGCAGTACAGGTACGGCAACAGTGACAACATTTCATTTTACATACTTAGGAGTGCATTTGGTAACTTTCTCAAGAACAATCATTACTATTTTCCCTACAATAAATGACACAAGGAACATGATGCTGTTAAGGCCCTTGCTTTAAGTCTGAATGATACGATCTGGCCTAACCCAGTGCGGTCAAAGTCAATTCAATGACTTCAGTACGCCTGTTAAATATTCTGTATCGTTCTCCAGTGCTTCGAAACCAAACACCGCTTTTTAACTCAATTATGCTGCAAAGTTTGGCCACAGGCTGTGTTGTATCAGTCTGAGGTGTTGCCTTTTTCAGTCGCTCTGGTCTTTTCCAGTCGAGTTGCAGATCCCGTTCTTATTTTACTTCAGCTTGGCGTACCATTTTGATGGTTGTGTTGAGTAGCTAAATTATCTGTTGGTGGTCTGTGGCGGTGGTGGTGATGGTACAGTTCATAGTTGAAAGAGTCTTGTCTCATCCATTTGTAGTTTTGTTGGTTGTGAATCATTTGTTGGATCTAAATGTTATTTTTCCCATTCAGTAACCGTCCATATGGATTTAAACTGCAGCAAAATGCAGAAACGTGTCTGTAAAGAAGGGTCAGGCCAGAATAAACGTTAACATTTCAACACATTAAAGCACTTAATGAGTGCTATCAGAGAGCGGGGAGGGAGGGACTTACATTGGCCATCAGCTGTGTCTTTACAGATAGCCTTAATCATGTTTGACTCAAGCGACCAAATGCACTATTGCTTGTGAAGGTGCTGTTGCAATTTCTAGCGTTTATTTTACACAAGGGATATATATTTAAGAGAAAGCAACCTTGCAATACAGTATTTGTAAATTGTCTTGTAAAGGTTATGAAGGACATATAGCTACATGCAAATCACTGATTACTCTTGTCATTTTGGTATAGATTCATTCGGCCATGTGTTTTAACCACGCATGGAGGCAACAGCGTCACAGGTCCTAGTATCAGGCTTCATATATTAAAGCCGTCTCATCTCGCTTGTGTTGTGAAGCTTTCATGTCCGATATTACCATTACTCTGTGTTTGTTCATATGTACAAAGGAAAAAGAACAGCGACAAAATTTTTTTAAATAATGTTTTATTTCACAGAGACTTTGTTTAGTCAAAATTCAGTAGTTTGTGAAAGTGTACAAATCTGCACGAAGATGTTTAGACACAATTCAGATGCTTAAATGTCATAGTCTACTACCCATTGCATCTAGACTGGACACCGTTCTTGTGGGTAAAAAGCACTATGACGATCACTTCTATGAGTAGTTCAAGTAGACTTTTTACATTACTTACAGTATATATTTACAGTTCATAAATGTAGAATTAGCTTTTATTTTTGTTTTCTGCTTAAAATTGTAATTTTACAATACATGTTCATTTTCTTCAGTGTACAGTATAGACAAAGCACTCTCTTTGCTATTACAGTTAGTTTTTGTTGTAGGACTACAACCTTCTTTTCTTCTTGCTTTTTAACAAAGGTACTTTTTTAAAAACAAAAAATCTTAATTTATAAAGAATATCTATTCCTAGAGTATAGACTTGTGGGCACAGAAAAGACCTTGGAAAACATCCCCAATATCTAAGTAGGAGCGGAAGAGGTGAATATTATTTGGAACAGCTAAATGATTGGTTGTCTTGTAAGCTTTTTCATAACATGCAAACTATATCATGCATCCTATAATGCTGGTCTGAGAAAACCCCAGTGAAATGCTTCAGTCAAATTCAGTCAGCCCATTTTCCCGTCTCCATATTTAAACAGTCAGCTTCAATTTAACATCGCTGCATTGAAATCTTTCATCTTGCAGTTGTTTTCTTCTTCGAACAAACAAAGACTTAATCTTCTCTCTACACAATGGTCAGACTAATTCAAAACAAGCTAGAGAATCCATGTCTTCATCAGCATCTACAACAGATAGTACTGTAACCAAAACAACACCTAACACTGTACATGTGGAATTTTACAATGCCTCTCCTTTGTAGAAGAAAAAAAAAATGATGAAGTGCCTCTTTTTACAGATCCAAGCTTAATAAAGTTCACAGTAATACTGTTATTTTTATTCTGTAATAATAATACTTCACAAAACAGCAAAAACAAAACAATATTCACTGCCTAAAACAAAATAAAACACACACACAAACATAGTTTTCCAACTGTCGACACAGATCCCTCTATGAGGCAAGCATGAGGACTACCAGCAATAATAATTACAAAATAGATCTGAAATGTCACAAAAAGACTTTGACTTGTACCATTAAGGACCACTAATAAGTAAGGGTGTTTTATCATGTTTTAACCCCTGAAATCACCAAAATGAAGCTTATTTTATACTACAATATACAATGTTATATTGTGTCCAAAGTGCCCCTGTTATAATTAATAAATAAAAAAAAATGTTTGCATATGTTTTAATTTCATTTCATATTTTTCAAGCCTGCCTTTAGAATTTTGTAAGTTGCATATTTAAAATGCCCTATTGAAAATGTCTGCCTTTTCAGTATGCATTTTATTGGACATTTGTGTATGTGCACAAAACTAAACAAACAAACAAAAAATGTGTTCTTCCTATCCAATTTCCTCTTCTTCCTCTCCGTTTCTTAGTTCTTTCCTATAGATGCTGAATTTGCTTGAGATGACGTCTTTCCTTTCAAAGATGTTAATGCTATATACTTTTGAGCAGTTGTTGTTATACATAATCAGCATAATATTGTGTATGCCGTAACCAATATTGCGATGTTTGTTTGAAAAGAGGTCATTGTAGTTCTGAGATAAGATTTGCGAGATTTTACAGACTACTCTGTAAACTTGAGTATAGAGACAGTTTTTTGAAGAATATAACAGAGAAACGAATACCATTTTAATCTTTGTAGTCAGTAGACAAGCATATCATATGTTCAATACCAAATCATTTTTTTCCGCCAGAGGTTAGATATGTAAGCATGCTTCAGATTACACACTTTTCTAACACTTCTCTTTCTGCGTTACAGCTCTGAATATTGATTATATGATGTTCTACTGCTTGTATCATAGGCTCAAATCCAAAGACAAAGCATTTACTCTATTTATGACTAAAGAGTTTGTTCGTTTGTTCCTTTGTTTTTCAGAAACAATAGAGAATTATACATATATTTACAGGACAAAGTACAATACAGATTTTAACAGGAAAAGCAAGCAAACATAAAATATCTTTAGATGAATCATATATATATATATTTGTGTGTGTGTGTATATATATATATATATATTGTGACGAGTCAGCTGCCTCCTCCCTGATTATCACCGGCACCCCGTCCTAAATCGCCGCCCTTCACCAGGCTCCCGACTGGAGTGGGTGTGTGAGAGGAGGGGCGCTGGACGAGTCAGGGCTGGCGGCGTGTGATGGGGCACACCTGAAGGAAGTGGAGCCTCATTACCGCCGCTGTTTAAAAGCCCAACGCGCCTCTCCTCAGGAGACCGGTCTCTTCCCCGTGCATGCACACTGGTGTCCTCGTGGGTCCAGGAAGGGTGCGTTGAGGGACTCCCGCGCCACCAAGACGTGAGCTGCCGGACCCGCGATCCGGATGGGAACCGCACCCGTATACACGGCCGACGGGCCAGGATGCCGGGCCGTCCATCCCCTACCAGCGCCGCGGCCAACGAGAGAGACGCGGCCGCTAGGAGAAGCCGCCGCCCCTCGCGCCCCGGACCAAGGAGGGGAGCGCGTGCGGCCGCCGGACTCCGCCCCTTGCCTGGACCCTTCCTCGATGAACACTGCCCGACCTACACAAATCCCGCAGCACGACGAGGACACCAGATTCCCTGTTATTTTGGACACTTTCCCCCTTTGGCCACTTTTATTCCCTTTGTTTTATGATTTCTGTTAATAAAAGCCTCTCCGAGGCCTGACGCCACGCCCACTGTGTCTGTCTTGTGCTCCTCCCGTGACACTGGTGGAGAATGCGGGCAAGGCGGAGCCTAGACAGCGCAGTTGGGAAACGTCTGGTGACGTCACTCCCTCTCGCTTGCAAACGTTCGTGAGAACCCAGACTGGGACGGAGGAAAACTGGGGACAGCCTCCCAGCCACACAAGGGGTAAGTGACTTTTCCATTGTCATTTTACCCTGTGGTTGGTTGAGGCTGTCACTAAAACCCGGTTTCTCTGTCCCTGTTCTGGTGCGCTGCGAGAGGGAGGACCGCCCGGAGAGGAAGCCCCGCCCACTCCGACCGTTTGGAGCCTGGTTGAGGATGGTAGCACTCCCGTGTGGGCGGCGCCCTGATGACGGGGATGTCGCTTGGGAGGGGGAATGTGACGAGTCAGCTGCCTCCTCCCTGATTATCACCGGCACCCCGTCCTAAATCGCCGCCCTTCACCAGGCTCCCGACTGGAGTGGGTGTGTGAGAGGAGGGGCGCTGGACGAGTCAGGGCTGGCGGCGTGTGATGGGGCACACCTGAAGGAAGTGGAGCCTCATTACCGCCGCTGTTTAAAAGCCCAACGCGCCTCTCCTCAGGAGACCGGTCTCTTCCCCGTGCATGCACACTGGTGTCCTCGTGGGTCCAGGAAGGGTGCGTTGAGGGACTCCCGCGCCACCAAGACGTGAGCTGCCGGACCCGCGATCCGGATGGGAACCGCACCCGTATACACGGCCGACGGGCCAGGATGCCGGGCCGTCCATCCCCTACCAGCGCCGCGGCCAACGAGAGAGACGCGGCCGCTAGGAGAAGCCGCCGCCCCTCGCGCCCCGGACCAAGGAGGGGAGCGCGTGCGGCCGCCGGACTCCGCCCCTTGCCTGGACCCTTCCTCGATGAACACTGCCCGACCTACACAAATCCCGCAGCACGACGAGGACACCAGATTCCCTGTTATTTTGGACACTTTCCCCCTTTGGCCACTTTTATTCCCTTTGTTTTATGATTTCTGTTAATAAAAGCCTCTCCGAGGCCTGACGCCACGCCCACTGTGTCTGTCTTGTGCTCCTCCCGTGACAATATATATATGATGTTTCAGATACAGATACTGCAGTTTCTTTACTAATCACACAAGGCATACTTTTAATAATGATGCTGACTACACAGTTTTAAAAGATGACATGCATGATTCGCTGAAAATGCAAGTGTGCTCATGTCATTTGCATTGCGTTGAGGATCACTTTTTCGTGGCCACTGAAACATGAAATGTTCCTAGTAAGGGTTTGGATCGAGGAAACGGCTAGTTTGCATGCTTTTAGGGACACCCACAGTTTGCAACAAAGTCATTTGCAAAAGTACTCAGTGGATTGTATTTAAGGGTCTGCAAGGAATGGAGGGAGAGGTGGACAGATGGTGGTGCTTGTGCTGGGCTGAGAGGAGTGGTGACGCCAATTTTCATATCTGTGAGCTGTGTTTTGTGCTTTCTCTATTTTCCACAACCACTGTGTATACACCCTAAAGCATCAATCTGTCCTGTTAAAATTGAATCTCATCTGCCTCTCTGTCAAGTTTGATACATGACGCCTCAGTTCACCAATAACAGTGTTTTTGTATAATTAATCAAACAATTAATCAACTAAACAGTCAGTTTAAGTAACAGACTGTATTCTGCTGCAGTTTTAGCCTGTAATGGAGTCATAATGAAGAATTCCTAAACTAATAAATTAAAAACATGTAAAATAACTGTTGGTCTAAATTCAGGAATAAATTTTTCTATTAGACACATTTCTAAACTTCCATCACGTCTACAAAGTGTTTTCTTATTTTATTATAAGATATGCTTACATAAAAAATTGAATCAGCTCATTATATACCATATATTTGACTAACATAAAATGAAATAAAATTTGTGTATGTGGTATATGCTTTTCATAATTTAAACTAAAATTGCTTATCACACTACAAATATCATTGATTTTTTTTATTTTTTTATTTTTACTTGACTTTTAAAATGACAGGTTTGCCACCTCATTTGAAATTCAGAATTTTAAATGGATGAAATTAGCTTAAATTTACAAGACATTCTAAATGACATTGAGAATGATGGTTGACCCTGCTGTTACTGGTGATCCGAGATAGGTTTCTTGTTTCTGGTACATTTGATCTTTAGGACTCAAAGAACACATGGTAGCTGCACAATTTGATGTCTGCATTAATTCCAGTGCACTGTTTTTGTGGAAGTTAACACAAATTTGTGTGTGGTTTGCAATATACAAGTAACATCATCTTAATGGGAACAGCAAATTTGAAACTGTAAATTACACATATCTACATATATTCCTTCGGCAGATGCCTTTTTATATACAACTAGTCCATACAGTAGATTAGTGTAATAGGTAAAGATAGACAATATATGTAACTCTTTAATAATATATATTAAATTGACCTGTTTTATGGAGTCTCTTGTACTTTACATAGTTCACTAATAAACAAAACAGGATTTCAGTCCAGCAGATGAGCAAATCTGTCCATTCCAAAGTTTAATATTGATATTATTTTTATTTAGTGGTAATTTGATTTAGTCTGTTTCCAAATTCATTTAGATTGACCCCAAATTATTGTGGATGCTTTGATTTCCCCCGTTTATTCAACACACAAGAAAAGATTTCATACTAACTACTTAGACACTCGTTTAGTAAGCACCCATTATCTATCTTTTTGATAAGAATTTAATATAGTTTTGAGGAACTATCATACACTTAAACACTCTAAAATGTTTAAATGGTTTTAATCTAGCGAGCTTTCCCCCCAATGTATTTATTTATTTTCTTTAACTAAGAATTTTGCTGCGTAGAATTGTAAACAGCAATATAAAATGCAAATAAAATAAGAAAAATTGACATGTTTGTAGACCTGTCATAAATGAAATTTTAAAGCTTTTGAGAATTTAATATGAAAATGCTGATTTGAACGCAGATGTTTGGGGCCACTTAATTGTATTCAAATACAGTATGTCTATAACAAAATATTTTTATTTAAAAAAAGGCTTTGGGGAGTTTTTCATCTTATTGTTTTCCTTTTTTTTTGACTTTATCCTTTAATGTTTTAACCTTTATTTTAACTATTAGTATAGTACCAAATGTGCTATTGCTTGAGCAACACAAAGAGAACAAATTTAACGATCCAAAGCTTCTAAAGTAATTTGAACCTAATTCATTAAATTAAGTTTTTTAAATATAATTTATCTTGGGCTCCGTAAAAGTTAAGTCAGAAAAGCTAAGTTTATGTTAACACCAAATAATTACGCCAATGTCATGAAACACAATGCGGAAAACATCCTGAAAGTGGTTTTGACTAAAATTTGATCTCACTTGTGAAATATGTGCATCAGTATGTGCTATGATTACACAGATGATGGGTGGAAAAATTCCCCATCCCCATTCTATTCCACATTGACTCGTTTCATTATTTTTTAATTTGTAAAAATTAATTCAAATATTATTTGCTTCAGTAACGTCAAACATCAAATCAATTGATGTGATACAACAATCTACTGATGTGCTGTTTTTCCTCATATTTTTCTTTCTTCATTATTTCAGCTGCTCTGCTTCATGCAATGGTCGTTAAGATTCACTTGTTATTTGTCAGCATGGACCAAGCGTTTTATTTCTCTTGTTTGCATGTAACCGTTTATTTAAAGGTTAATTTACCAAAATCTGACATATATAGATCAACTCTAACAAATTTTCCAACAGTGATTTTTTTCCAACATTAAATTAAATATATTAAAATACAATTAGTCATGGTTTCTTTTCATATAAATCAACCTAGAAGTACAGTACAATTTTATGTTTAAGGACCAAACCCCCCCACCCCCTTTATGTTTTCTTTTTTTTGCAACATATAGTGATATCATATAATCAATGTAAAAAAAAAAAAAAAACAAGTGTAATGTGATTATTTGGTTGGGAATGCTCATATCATAGTAGAATTTTACCCCTTGACAAATAGACAATGTAGTAAAATGCCATGGGATACTTTACTAGCTTAATTCTGCTAATGTGTTTAGCTTGTTTGGTTTAGATACACGTTTAATACAATTTAAGTGACTACATAGAAACCTAGCTGGCATAAAAGTCAAAGTTTTCAAAAGATTTTGTATTTTCCACTGTTTAAAGCCATATCTTAACGCCTTGTTTTATTCTTGCACTAGCACATAATTTATTTTTCACAAATTTCATTTTCTTGGTTTTCATATTGAAACATTTAAACTGAGCAAATGTGGAGCTGTTGTAGTAAAGGTATTAAACATCTTACAGTATTCAAACAACAACCTTTAAACGAAAATCTACAGTTGTGATTTTAATTTGTGTTTAAATTAGTTTGTCCAATTTCTATTACTGTTGTGAAAAAAAAGTTTATTTGCTTCATAATACCTGCTGTTTAGAGATATAGAATAAGTTTTTTTAGTGCGTGTACAAGGCCATTTCCTTTTATTTTTATATGTCAAACACTGGACTAGAATAATTAACCATTTCTAAGACATCGTCAAGCCAAGTCAAATTGTAATTTCATGAACACAAAGCAGCACAGAATACAGATTTGTTCTGACCAACACATTCAGTTTGTTCAGCTACACAGGGTTGTCTACACTCAAATATCTCTCTCTAAAATTAAACTGAACCCATTTTTGTGGTGAAAACACCACCCTATTTTTTTTCCAGAAACTTTTTTTTTTTTATTCCACAAAATTTTTGATTTTTAAAGAAAACCCCTCTGCAAACTAACTGCATGATAAAATGTCAAAAGGCAAACCACTTCAGTGAATTACAACAACTGAAAAAAACCACTAAACATAAACCACAGTCGATCCCTGTAGTAGTCCTCATTGACTTAAACCCAAATACCACTTATCAAACCAGAAAAGAATTTTGCACTAAAATTATTCTTGGTCTTCTTTGATAAATAGCAATAGAACACTTCACATAAAACGAATCAGTCATGTGTGACAACAGAAGCTTTCTTTGCTCCTAAAATATGCTTTATTTTTATTTTTTTATTTTTTTTTTTAAATACATTTGCATTATTTGTTTATAAAGAAACAACATTGGACATGTGTGGTGATGCTGAGGCTGTAAAGTTGGATATTAATACTGTTAAAGAAAACACATAAAATGTCTGCATTTTAGGTACATTAAAGTATATGCTTCCTGTTTCCTCTTGTGATTGTTCTTGAACAAATGTTTTTTTTTTTTTTTTTTTTGGTGTTTCAACACTAATGAAATATTTAGAGGGGAATATTCACACATGGCAACTTGTTTGACTCTTGCAAGAGATGTGAGAGTCAGAGACATTCAACTGAGTGCAAACATATACTTATTGCTTCTTGTTATTATTAAATGAGTTTTTGCTGATCTTTTACAAACACTTTGTCAGTACTACCGTGTTTCTGGGACTGAGATGTTTTGTCACTGATCAAAAGTCGCAGTCTGGTTTGAAGCTACGAATACAGTAGGAACGGTTCTTTTGGTTTTCTGCTGTGACATGCACACACACAAAATCTACTTAAAGTCAGTATCCATAAAGGAAGAAACTGAAACTGGAACATCGGAAGTTTCCTATGCCTAACTACAGGTGATCAGTAATAACCTCTAGCAATTTATACGTAGTGATGGTTTTTGTTTTCTGGAAATAGTGACTTTCCAGTTAAAACTGCTTTGTGGTGTTGTTGAAAGGTGTTGCAGTTTGTCTCAATATGTTGCGTGTTAGAGGAAGCATAAGTATGTGCCTTCATGTAATCTACTTGGTGAGCTTGTTTTTATTAAGAAGCTGAAGCCAGCCAGTTGTGTTTGCACTAAAACCAAGTTGCTTTTGTGATGTTGGTTATTTGAGCAAGCTTGTTGCATCACTTTAGCAGTATGCATGAGGGTGATCCTTGGTAAGTTCTAGGGATAGAGCTTGTGTCTTTTAACTTCTAAACTAGTGCAGCTTAGGAAATTCCCAGAATAATATCTCTGCTTTGTTTTATTTTGTTTTGATCAAATCATCCAACAACGTCATCGTGTCTTGCTGTGGCATATTCCATATTGAAAAGAAACATCAAACGCATACAAATACAATATTGCATATTAGAGTATTTAACATGTCTGTGGAAAAGACTGTCACACATTTTTCTGAATCGGTGAGAGTGCATGAGTTCATGAGGTCGCCTCAAGACTATTGGTCATGTTAATATTGGTTCTTTTGTGCTATTTTTTAACTAAGTAAGTTTTTGTTGCATTTGTAATTTATTTCTGTTTTGTTTATTGAAACTTAAAAAAGGCCTACATGCTTTTCAGTCTTACAAATGCACCTTATAATCACCTGTTCCTGAACAGACAGGCCTTGTAATATCTCTAATTTAGCACCTTACTACACAGCATGATTTCACTTTATGCCACTTTTACTATACTTCCATGCATATGATTTGAAAGAAAAAAATAAAACCTTATATATTTAGTGAAAATATTTAAAGGGATGTGCCAAAGTTTGGAGGCGATCTCCCTTGTTTGTATGTTTATTATTACTTTTTATTTTCCTTCTGCTTCAGTTATTGCAATGGTATCTCATGTAACCTTTCTTACAAATGTGTTTAGAAAAAAAAAAAATGATTTCAGCAAACAGTATCATTACTTGCCATTTTACAGTAAGCCCTGTATTTTCACGTATATTTACCAGTGATGTGTATTTGTTATTAAACAGAAGATAGCCGTGAAAGCTTCATTATGTTACATAATATTGTGACTTTTTTCGAAAAACTGTGAAGACTTGCATATACTTTATACAGAAGTATTAAGCCTTAATGCAAAAGACTAAAAAAAAATAAAAAAAGAGTGGAAGATAACTGATTGTTGCAAAGTAAGGATGATTTTTTTGTAAATGTTACCAGCACCTTTTTTTGTAATTTTCACTCTCTGAGGTATTGTAAGTTCACTCTGTTTGTGAAGTTTGAATATGAAGGAATAAAAAAAAATAGTACTTTCCTGTACATTAAAGGATGGGATGATGTGTGTGTTTTTATTTCTGGACCTATGCTGTAGAGCTGGGCTGTAGAAACACCATAATTCTTTAGTTACCATAATAATTTCCTTTTTTTTTCTTTTTTTTTTTCTTTAAAATGCTAGAAATTTTTCACTTGTGATAAGAAGTTTCTGTAATAGCCTCTTGAATTTTGTTCAAATATCAAAATCCATATCAACAGAACATCTATGTTACATATGGTAACCCTCAGTCCCTGAAGGAGGGAACGGAGACATAATGTCGCCGGACTGACGAATTGGGACATTGCTTCAATAGACCAATATACTTTGAAGGTGTAAACTAAATGAGCCAATGGACAATGGCATGCAAATATTGCATCAAGCTGCAGCTGATCACAGCATAAGTATAAGAAGGCAGCAGGTGCAATGCAAACCAGGTTTTAGCAGAGGAGCTGAGCCGGTGACCCAGACGCTCAGCAGTGGTACAGGGAACGAGGGTTACCATACGTAACCGAGATGTTCCCTTTCAGTCGGTCACTCTCGACATCACGTCGGTGACCGACAAATTGGGATTCCCTACCAAAGCACCATGGATGCTGCCCTTCTGTTCAAGCAACCTGCGCCTCTTTTTGGTGTAGGCCGAGGATCGCAACAAGTAGTTCCATTCACCATTGTCAAAGCACTTATCACTCAGTGAGATTGGATAACACTGGGAAAACGTACCCATCCCACTTGGAACAGGGACTATGCTGGAGTTCCATCCTTCCTGAAGGAGGTCTCGGGAGCAAATACACATATGATCATCCATGTATTAGGTGCATATGGAAAATTGGAGGTGATTGAAACCCTCTTGGAAAATGGCAGAAGTCTGCCAGGGAAACAATGGCTCCAAGGCTATACCGTGGACATTACACATATGGGATCCACTTAGGTCTCTCATATGGAACCCAGCCTTCTACCGGTTTTCAAGGATTCAGCAAGTCAAGGTCTGGCACCGTATGCTCCACCACGTCTGGCTGCCGAGGAAATGGAGGAGCTTGATGGGGTTTACAGTATGGAGACTACAGTATGGAGTTTTAGCAAACTGACACTAACCAGGGCCTCTTTTAGTGCCACTGTCCATTTGAGGTGAGAACACCGGAGGATACCGGCTTCACACAAAGGCTATAGAACCTAGCAAACGTGTTGGGGGTCGCCAAACCCGCAGCTCTACAGATATCTGTCAGTGAGGCACCACGAGCCAGCGCCCAGGAGGATGCAACACTTCTGGGTGCAGTTGCAGAGTTTTCAATGAAAGAAACTTTAACTCAACTGAGTGCAAAGGCTCAAATGGGCCCTGCTGTAGTGATTTAAGCCCATTCTACGTGCACCCCCAGCTGGTGGTGAAGGCATCTGTGTAAACCACAGCATGCCTGGAGACCTGTTCCAGTGGCACACCTGCATGGAGGAATGTAAGATCTGACCACAGGGTGAAGGTTTGGTGACAGGCCATAACTTGGACCCAGTGTGCCACGCTTCCATGCCCACCTGTGGACTCGGCCATGAAGCCAGTGCTTAAGCGGTCTCATATGCAATGCAATAGCCCTAGCGGTGTAAGTGCCGCTGCTGCTGCCATATGCCCCAGGAGCCTCTGAAATAGTTACAGTGGGACCGCTGTCTTTTCCTTGAACGAATTCAAGCAGGTCAGCACCGACCACGCATGTTCCTCTGTAAGGCGTGCTGTCTGTTCGAATGACTCCAACTCCATACCAAGAAAAGAGATACTCTGCATCAGGAGAGTTTGCTCTTTTCCCAGTTGACCCGAAGACCCAACAGGCTGAGGTGCCGGAGCTGAAACTGTTCCCGAGACTGTGCCAGTATGAGCCAATAGTTGATATAGTTGAGGATGCAAACACCCTGCTCTCTGTGGGTAACTCTGTGACTTTCATGAAGACAAGGGGAGACAGGGACAGCATGAAGGGCAGGACCTTGTACTGATATGCCTGTCCTTCGAACGCAAACCACAAAAATCGTCTGTGGCATTGAAGGATCGACACATGAAAGTATGTATTCTTCAGGTCGATTGCTGTAAACCAATCTCGGGGATGGACGAACTTGAAGATGCGTTTCTGCATCAACATCTTGAACGGTTAAAGGCCTGGTCCAAGATCGCTTGTAACCCACCGCCTTTCTTGGGGACAATGAAGTAAGGACTATAAGACCCTGTCCTCATATCAGTTAGAGGGACTGGCTCTATCGTGTCCTTCGCCAGTAGGTCTGCAATCTCCACACTCAAGACAGGAGCATCGGCCTCCTTCACTGTTGTGAAGCAGATGCTGCTGAACTGAATTGCATAGCTGAGCTGATGGTCTGCAGAAGCCAGCGAGACGGGCTGGGTATCGCTAGTCAGGCACCCAGATACTGTCAGATACCGTTGAGAATTGGTTCTGGTTTAGGATTGGTTCCGTTCCGCAAACACAAAAAGCTTCCAAAAGCATGTTGAACTCGTAGCTCATTGAAGACACTTGGATGGAGCAGAACAATATTGTCGCTCGGCTTCAAAGCAAACAGCAGGTATGCATTGCAGCTGCTGCCTTCTCATACTCACGCTGTGATCAGCTGCAGCTGGATGCAATAATTGCATGCCAATTGGCATTGGTTTGTTTAGTTTACACTTGAAGTAGATTGGTCTATCGAAGCGATATCCCAATTCGTCAGTCACCGACGTGACGTTGAGAGTGACCGACTGAAAGGAAATATAAAATAACTAATACATAATGTTTCTAGGCTGTCTTTCATTTGTGCATTTCTAAATACCATTTTTTCTCTACTTTTTTTTTTTTTTGCAATATAGTTACTGTAAAGTAATAATATTTAATACTGAAGCACCTTTTCATAAATATGAATCACTTTTAAACAGGTTTTGATACGTTTTTCATCAGTGCATCAACACTAAGCAGAATAGTCCATCAGAGAGGTCATCGGAGAAAGGGAGGCAGAGGACTGTCCACAATTGTCCATCATGTGGCAGGACCTGAAAAGATCAACTGTCAATTAATCTATTCATTAAGATTTAAAGTACAAAGTAAAGGGCATTACTGTATACATGACTGCTAGAAATGTGCTTTTATGCATTTATGTGAAGTATCCTTTACAATATTGACCTATATTCTTTGCTCAGAATTGACATTTGACATTGAAGACATTCAAACTATTTTATTAAACACTCCATACTATAGATATTGTAGCAATACTGTATTTTTATGTTGCTTTGATTAGGCAATGTATTTGTTTTCCTGAATGTGACAACTACATTTTCAGAACTGATTTGAACTGATCAGTATGGAGCTATTATTATGACAAAATAATTCGAATTTGAATTGTGTAAACTTGAATTATTTGCAAGTGTAATCTAACAAAATTTAATTTTAGATTAGATTAGATTAGATTCAACTTTATTGTCATTATGCAGAGTACAAGTACAGAGCTAATGGTGGTGGCTTTAGGTGGTAGTTTAAATAGTTCTGAATTTGATTTTTGTAAACAAATATTGAACATTTGAAATTTAACAAACTGAAATGTTTTTATGGCTGAATTTCATAGATGTGTATTTTCAAACAGCTAGTTTTTTTGTTCTGAATTCTTATACTGCAAATATTCATTTTAAAAAAATCAGATTCAAGTTTTCAAGATGAAGAAATTCTGAACTTCAAATTCAGTTTTCTAAAATTCAATGTCAAAAATTCAAACTCAAAAATTTAGATCTTACAGAAAGTAGGTCACAGGTCATCCTCAGGGAAGAGTAGATGATCTCAAAGTCGAACAGAAAATTTTGGCCAATTGGGGACTACGGAAGTTTTCCAGCGCAAACGTGGTCGTGGTTCAAGAGGTTGCCACTCTCTGACTCTGATCATGAATCGCCCAGTGTTGTGTAATATTCGGTTCCCGTGAAAAACTGTTCCCGTTGGGGGAGTTAACATGAATATTCATTAGTTCCCTTATTGTGAGTGTGTCCTTGAAACAACGTGCAAATGAATGGAACTGAAAATATCAGTGCATGCTCGTCAAATCTCTGTTTGATTTAATGGATTATTTTGAACAGGTAACGAAGTGTCAATGTTAAGTGTTAATTAGCATTAACTGCAACAGTGCCAAAACAATGGATAGTTTGTGTAATATGATAAATTGTCTTCCATGTTTTGCTTGATTGATTACAGGCACACAGAAAAACAATCAATAAGCTAATTTAACCTGTCTTACCTAATATAGTTTTTACTGTTTGGTGTATTTCGCTTTTTATATATTTCGTTTGTGCACACTAAAAAATGTTGGGTTAAAAATAACCCAACAAGTAACCCAACTATGGGTTGGTATAGCACCTTCCGATCTGTGGGTTATTTCAACCCAACCCATTGGGTTAAAATCCTGTTGGGTTAAAAGTTACCCAACAGTTGAGTTAATTATTTATATTAATTAACATCAGTATTTGTATTAAAAATTACTTAATACAATCACATTTTGAATCTACTTTGTTGTAACTTAGATATTTTATTTTAATATGCAAGTAACACATTTACAAATATTTTTGAACATATTTTATTTAAATGTACAAGACGTAAAAATACAACTGACATTTTCAAGATGTACATATGTGTCAATTCATATTCATATCAAAACACACAATTGTGCTAATACAGTTAACAGCTGTGGCCTAATGGTTAGAGTTGGACCTGTAACCCAAAAGTCGCAGGTTTGAGTCTCGGTGCTGGAGGAGTTGTAGGTGGAGGGAGTGAATGAACAGCGCTCTCTTCCACCCTCAATACCCATGGCTGAAGTGCCCTTGAGCAAGGCACTGACCCCCAGTTGCTCTCCGAACGCTGGATCTATTGCTGCCCACTGCTCCGGGTGTGTGTTCACTTCTCACTGCTGTGTTTGTGCACTTGGACGGGTTAAATGCAGAGCACCAATTCCGAATATGGGTTACCACACTTGGCAAATATTACGACTTTCACATAAAATGAACATAACATATAATAAAAAATAAAATAAAAATCATAAAATCAAGTAATAATAATAAAAATATACCAGCTGCTGGACCTACTGATGATCAATAAAATACATTTTTTTTACTGATTACAAAATACAAAGTTCTAAGGAGGAGACAGTGTGCAGAAGAAACTATTAAAGATTGTGTGTTACAAAAACTCTCAAATATGAGCAGAGGGATTTGGGTAGTAGATGTCATATACAAAGAAATGTTTGAAACACGTCTCCTGTTCCATCGCCTCCCAGTTTAAAATAATAAAATCTTGGGAGGAGTTTTCCTTGTCACCAAGCACCAGGGGTCTCATGTATCAACCTTGCGTAGGCACAAAAACTTTGCGTACGCCAGCTTTCACGCTCACGGTCGGATGTACTAACAGTGAAATTAACGCAAGAATGTGCATTCCTCCAAGCCAATTTTGTGTCTGGCGTACGTTCATTTCTCATTGTTTTTGTTCGTTGGCGACTCTTACAGGCAATGAAGTGAAGTTGCAAACATTACACAACAAATTGTTCTACAAATCTGGCACCACCACCTGTGGGAAGCATTGCAATTAATTTGCAATTTATAAAATAATTGACATATATTGTCACACAAGCCTTATTATAATTATAATTAATATTATATAAATTATGCAATTAAATAAGAACATATAAAAGCATAACGGTTGAAACAACCCTTAGTCTATGGCAATGGCAGCGTTGGCCTTATTAGAGGACATTGCTAATGGCAGAATCCGACGAGAACGAGTTTTAGGGACCACTATGATTTTCTGGTCCAGGATGATGACTGGCTTATCAGCCGTTTCAGATTTCCAAGGGCTATCCTCTTGGAGCTCTGTGCCGAGTTGGGTCTGAATCTAGAGAGAGAGACAATGAGGAGCCACGCAATACCCGTTCTCTTGCAGGTGCTGACAACACTTGGTTTCCTGGCAACTGGTTCTTTCCAAAGGGAACTGGCAGACCGCTCAGGAATAAGCCAGTCGTCTTTGAGCCGGGCAATGCCAGCGGTATGGGACGGGATCATCCGCATGTCTACCAGGTATATCAGGTTCCCATATGATGCAGTTGACCAGCCAAACATTAAAATGCAATTTGCAGCGATAGCCGGTTTTCCTAATGTTATCGGAGCGATCGACTGCATACACATTGCTATAAAGGCGCCATCTGAAGAAGAATTTGCATATGTGAATCGGAAACATTTCCATTCAATAAATGTACATATAATATGTGATGCACAAATGCGCCTAACAAATATTGTGGCAAGGTGGCCTGGGTCAACCCATGATTCATACATCCTTACAAACAGCATGGTTGGGATGAGGCTCCAAGCTGGCATTGTGCGTGATGGGTGGCTTCTTGGTAAGTGCATGATTCTATCTAATTGTAGTTTTTTTTTTTTTTTTTTGCATATAATTATTAATTAACCCTTCAGGAGACCACGGTTATCCACTAAAAACGTGGCTTTTAACCCCCCTCACCAACCCACAAACTGACCGAGAGCGCAGATACATCGATGACCATTCTTGCACTCGTTCAATTGTAGAACGGGCGATTGGGCAGCTGAAATGTCGGTGGCGCTGCCTTGACAGGACTGGGGGGATGTTGTTATACCGCCCTGACAAGGTGTGCCGCATTGTGCTGGCCTTTGGTGTGCTGCACAATGTCGTGCACAGGCATGGCATACCACTTGGTGAGGTGGCAGCACCGCCAGATGACCCCGACCCAGGACCAATTTATGTGCAGCCCAACCAACAAGCCGTTCATGCACGCCAACATGTGATTGCGACAATATAAATGGTAATCAGAAACAAAAGGTCACTTTTTGATCAATTCCTTTAATGAGTGGCTCATGTCTGTGAATGCGTCAGTGATATTTTTCAGGTGACTGTTAATTTCCCCGATGGCCATAACGATTTGCTATTGTGACTCCAAAACAGCATGTGTCAAGACGCGGCCAGATGGACGGGCGTCAGCACTGGGGAGAGCACTGGAAACGCTGGGCACAGTGGGCGCTGGCTGCTCAGAAGGGGCGGACTCCGAATGCCCCTCCTGGGCAGTGGATGTTTCGGCTGTTGCGCCATATGGGTCTAATTAAAAAGGCAAATGTTAACTGTAATTTAAGTACGTTCCATTTTTAAGGGGCACACACATTTGCAATAAATGAAATAGATCCGTAAAATCTCTGGTGTACTTTTGGTCCACTACACGCGTTGTGCTTGTGCATGTGCGCTCAATTTTACGTTAATTGGGATGTACAAAGGGAATATGCGTGGAATCCTTCGTATGCAGAGATTCATACATCTGTTTTTTTTTGTGCGTACGCACATTTACAGCTTTGTCCGTACGCAATGTTATAGTATGAATTCAACGCAAGTCTTTGTATATGACGCCCCAGGACATTTAGATTCTGGCTTGTCTCGTGATTCCTGTACAGCACTAATTAGTGCCAACCTTAAAAGAATAATAATAATAATAATAATAAAAGTTCAGTTAACATGCATTGTGAAGATATTTCATTGATACACTCAATTTACAAATGAGTGAATTTAAATGAGTTAAAAGCTATAGCGAATTTAAATTGGTTAAAGTGATAATTCACCCATAAATGAAAATTCTGTCATTTTTTTATTCAAAATATCTTCTTGGAACTATTTGTATTGTACAACGTGTGTCTTATACAAAATAAATAAAGGTGACTTGACTACACAGGGCACTGTAATTTTAAGTGTTGCTTTTACTTACAGGTTGAATGTCAATGAAGGAACGCTTCATTTCCGTGTATGATGTGCACACCATTTTTCCATTAGTGTGGTATGGTGCAGATGGCAGGAAGGGTTTTAAAGGCAATTTCTGCACGAAGGCCTTTAAATGACAAAAGTACAGATATTTTACAGACAAGTAAAAAAAAGGCTAAACTTACAGTTTACATTTTTACAGTCTTTGTGGGGATCTACTAGCATTTGCACTAAGAGACAGACTAAACCAGTTTTCACTCCCTCCAGAAAATTTGGCTATATTTGCGGCTAATGTGAGTAAATTTTACCACCCTTTACCCTTTGACTGATTTAGACTTGTAGGTAGGAACAAAAGTATGCTGTAAATGAAAGGAAGCTTTGTTAGACGGAATGCAACAATACACTTATTTCACCTCATTTGTCTTTTTTCATAATTTTTGGAAGTCAAAGGTCTTAGTAAAATTGAAAACGTATGTATCATTAATTTAAATAGGTTACTTACCTTGAAATGTTTCAATTAACAGGCAGAGATTCTATTATTGCATTTTTTCCTTCACGAAAAAGTCCATTGTCTAAAATATAAGTATAAACACATTTAGTACAACACATTTAAAAAACATGTCAATCAATGTAGCTTCATAAGAGAAACTGCTGTAAATATAGGGCATTCAGATAGGTGCATGACAATATTCAATATGAATAAATCATAAAAACAAAAGTGCTGGTGTGCTAATACGAATATGGCTTCTGTTTTACGCTCCCCTCTTAAAGGTTTGTTGTAGGAGTAACATTAACGTTATGTAAATTTGGGGCACTGGCATAAATTTTCGCTGAAAGAGCTGATTACCTCACGACTGCGCGCTTTTCTTTTGTCTGGGTTTTGAACTTTTATAACAGAGAATTGCAGGTTCATTCAAACGAATCTCGTGGAGTCTGCTGTCTGTCGCATGACCGATGTGTGAGCTCAGCGCACTCAGCTTCTTTCACTGGTCCGATCCGATAAATGGTCCATGCGGCGTTTTCTAACATTTTCATTAACTTTAAGTAATACTTGTCTAAACATTTTTCTAAACAAACGGACTAAAGGGTATTAAAACTTTTTTAACGTATAAAAAACAAGAATTAACGTATCAGACACATTAATTAATGTTATGACAGTTATATACATCATACGATTATATTAACAGTTACTTACCCTTCATAATCAGGCAGGCTTCCACTTATGTCCGTGCTGAGTCTCTGACTGGACCGTTAAAATTTGAACAGGAGTGAAGCGGGAAACATATTTAATCCAACAGTTGGGTTATAACTAAAAATAACCCAACGACCAAAAAATAAATTACCAAACAAATTTTAAGATAACCCAACACATTGACCCAATATGTGTAACCCAACGGTTGGGTTAAAAAAACAACCCAACGTTTTTTGCTGTGTGGGGCTTTTTTTAATAATAATTTGCTTTGATTAGACTACTTAGTTGTCATTGGAGAGAGACTAGTACAATTTGTATACAAAACCTGAAACAAACCACTACAAATGTATCTGTGTCTTAATAAAATCGGTGTGAGCATCCTGTGTCATGCTTTCTTTAATCTTTATTTTTTATTTTTTTATAACCAGTTTTTACCAGCCTTCACAGCCCCATCAGTGTATTTATTATTATAAATGCAAATTTACTTCTGTCACATATTTTATCCTATTACTAAGATTTTAAAGTCATGCAACATTGAAACAACATCCAAGTTATTTTTTTTATATTTAAATGAACAGTATTTTTAAAATGGAAACATTTTTCTTTATTGCATTGAGTTAACAGTCAAATACAGAGCTTAACGGTTTAGACAATCTGAGAAAGAACTACTACTAATAAATATAACAATGTATATCATAAGCATACATTGCATGCATTGTATCTGTATGTCTAAGCATATGTTTATTACCTTTTTCAAACAAAAAGTAAATAATATCCGCTCTCAACTCACTACCACTGCTGCTCTGCCTTCTCCAATGGAAGATCCAGCATTGAAGATTGTCCAGCCCCTCAGCTCTTTCACTGATGTCACACAGGAAGAAGTGGAGGATGTTATCAGAAAGATGAAGCCGGCCACCTGTGCCCTGGATCCCTTCCCTTCCACTCTGCTGAAGGCCAACCTCTCTGTTGTCTCTCCATTCATCACCAAGATAATAAACAACTCCCTTCTGGTTGGTCATATCCCATCCACATTAAAAACCGCTGTCATCAACCCTCTACTTAAAAAAACAACTATGGACCCTGAAGTTCTCTGCAACTATAAGCCCATTTCAAACCTACCATTTCTATCAAAGGTTTTGGAAAAAACAGTTGCAGTACAACTTCATACTCACCTTAAAAAAAATAACCTGTTTGAAAAATTGGTCATATCACTGAAACAGCCTTGGTCAGGATCACCAATGACCTTCTGATGGCAGCAGATACTGGTTCCCTATCACTACTTATCCTGCTAGATCTAACAGCTGATTTTGACACAGTAGACCACAACATTCTCTTACACCGCCTGAAATACACCATTGGACTTTGAGAAAATGTTTATGACTGGTTCATTTCATATCTGACTGGCAGAACTGAGTACGTTACCCTGCAAACTCAAACATCCTCCAAATTCCCAGAACAAAACTTTGCAGCATGGTTGATAGGGCCTTTTCATCGGCTGCTCCGAGGCTGTGGAATACCCTCCCGGACTACCTGAGGGCCCCACAGACTACTGATGCTTTTAAACGCAACCTAAAAACATTTCTTTTTATAAAAGCTTTTCAATGAATGTTTTTATAGGCTTATGTTGTTCTGTTTTCTTTTTATATTGAAATACTTTGATTTTTAGATCCTCTGTAGCACTTTGAGATTGTCCAAATGTAAAGTGCATTACAAATAAAATTTATTATTATTATTATTATTATACATTGTGTCTGTTCTTTGACCATAGGCACTGAAAAGCAACCTCATCATGTCATGTTTAAGAATAGTGAATAGTGATCCATTGTTTAAATAATGTTTAACATTTTAAAATCTTATTCAAAATTGTTTTTCACATTTTACAACTATTACAGTACATACAATGAAACCCAAACGTTCTTTGTCAGCCAAACTCTGCTCTCCTGTCGCTTACCAAAATTAATATCCTCTGAGATTCATTAGTTCATGACTCTGAGATCATAAGTTAATATATCAATAATTTAAAAACACTCTTTAATGTTGACAGTTCTCTGATGTGTATTAATAGTAACATGGCATGCAGGTTAACAAATAACATGTTATCGTTAAGTATGTTTTAAAATTATACTCAAAAAACGATATTGTAGATCACATAAATATTACATTAATTAAATGTTACTATGACAAGTACATTTTGTTAGATTACACTTGCAAATAATTCAAATTTACACAATTCAAATTCAAATCATTTTGTCATAATAATAGCTCCATAGATCAGAGCCACAGCTAAACTACAGTTTCTTTCAAGTGCACACACACAATAACTTTGTAAATCAGTAGTGTGGTTGTGACTAAAGAGGTTTGTACTCTAAATTGATCAAAACCTCACACACTAGACTATCCAAAAAACTTGGCCAGATCCGTGGGCAAAAAACAAAACTTAGGGTTGTAAATTCAGATATCATTGATTACAATGGAGAGACAAGAAAATAGCGAGTCTGTAAGTCAGGATTATTCAGTTCCATTCCTGAAGAGCCATGACCCAGAGTCCTTAGATCCAACCCTAAATAAACACATCATAAGCAACTACTCAAGGTCTGAAGGATTGCTTGATTATTATAGTAAGATGTGACTGATTTCACTTTTAGACCTTACAGGCTTTTTACAGTAAAATACTGGAAACACTGTTGCCAGCTAGTCACTGAAATCGATCTTTAACAGTCACTAACTGGCAAAAGTGTTTCCAATTAATGACTGCCGGGCCATTATGAGAACTAACCGGCAACACAGTTACATATTGTAAATCAAGAATAATAATGAATAACTTTCAGAAGTGTTGGCAGTTAATTACCGTAATAGAATATCTTTTAATGTTATTTCTTAAAAAAAAGAGAGAGAAAGCATAACATGTTCATACAAATATATTTTGTTACTTTACAAATACTGGAAGTCATTGCCTAATGGATAGAGAGTAGGACTCGCAATCGAAGGGTTGTGACTTCGAGTCTTGGGCCGGCAGGAACTGTAGGTGGGGGGAGTGCATGTACAGTGCTCTCTCCACCTTCAATACCATTGATTATATTAATCAAACACATTTTCTATAGGATTAACAAAAGTATAAATGATATACAAGCATTATTTTTTTTTCCTTTAATGTAACAAAACAACAAAAAATTAAGGAAAATAAATAAATAAATAAAAAACACTGGCAGTGTATTTTATTGCATTTAAATCATCATCACAAGAATAATATAACCAAGTATCATTTTTAGCTTTTAGCTCAATAAACTCACAATTTGCTGCTTATTAATAGTTAGTAAGGTAGTTGTTAAGTTTAGGTTTGGGGTAGGGTTAGGAATGTAGAATATGGTCATGCAGAAAAAGTACTTTATAAGTGTTAATAAACAACCTATATGTTAACAATAGACATGCTAATAAGCAACAAGGTAATAGTGAGAATTGGCCACTAAAATTCTATGAAATGAATTCCATCATCAGTTTTAAACAATGTATCATGAGTAAGAAGTCCTGGAGATCAGTTACCTACACTCGCACAAGGTACTGTGTCTTCTGAACACACCACAAAAACAAAGATGATTGACCACATCTTGAAGTCTGTTCATGTATAATTTAGTTGTTAAAGAACTCTTTTTTTGTTTCTTGTTGAATCAACTCTGTGTCTGAAGTAAAAAAAAAGCACACTTAGTGATGTAATGACAACACAGAAAGATCTGCCACTTAATATACTGGAAGGAGGACAGTAATCCAAGAGATCATCAGCATTACACACACACAAACGTTGGATCAGAGTTGTGCAAAGAATGAACTCCAAGGTCAGACAAAAAGCACAGATTCAGACAATTGGGTAACAAAGTAAACATCGTTTGAACTAATGAGTATCACTGATATTTTTTATCAATTAATCAATCACCTTTATTTATATAGCACTTTAAACAAAATACATTGCGTCAAAGCACTGAACAACATTCATTAGGAAAAAAGTGTCTCAATAATGCAAAATGATAGTTAAAGGCAGTTCATCATTGAATTCAGTTATGTCATCTCTGTTCAGTTTAAATAGTGTCTGTGCATTTATTTGCAATCAAGTCAATGATATCGGTGTAGATGAAGTGACCCCAACTAAGCAAGCCAGAGGCGACAGCGGCAAGGAACCTTGGGAGAAACCAGGCTCAGTTGGGGGGCCAGTTCTCCTCTGACCAGACGAAACCAGTAGTTCAATTCCAGGCTGCAGCAAAGTCAGATTGTGCAGAAGAATCATCTGTTTCCTGTGGTCTTGTCCTGGTGGTCCTCTGAGACAAGGTATTTACAGGGGATTTGTATCTGGGGCTCTAGTTGTCCTGGTCTCCGCTGTCTTTCAGGGCAGTAGAGGTCCTTTCTAGGTGCTGATCCACCATCATGTCTGGATATGTACTGGATCCGGGTGACTGCAGTGGCCCTCTGATCTGGATACAGACTGGATCTGGTGGCCACCGTGACCTCGGAGCAAGAGAGAAACAGACAAATATTAGCATAGATGTCATTCTTCTAATGATGTAGAAGGTACATAGGGTGTTATGTGAAGTGTTTCCGGTTTCCGGTTTACCTAATTAATGCAGCCTAAAAATCCTTTAACGGATTTGGCATATTAGTATGTAATGTGTATGCCAGGTTAAAGAGATGGGTCTTTAATCTAGATTTAAACTGCAAGAGTGTGTCATCTGACATTGAGAGCATAGGCCGTAATTTAGATATATTTTTGAGATGGAAAAATGCAGTTTTACAAATGCTAGAAACGTGGCTTTCTAAGGAAAGATTGGGATCAAATAGCACACCTAGGTTCCTAACTGATGACGAAGAATTGACAGAGCAACCATCAAGTCTTAGACAGTGTTTTAGGCTATTACAAGCAGAGTGTTTATGTCCTATAATTAACACCTCTGTTTTTTTCTGAATTTAGCAGTAAGAAATTACTCGTCATCCAATTTTTTATATCGACTATGCATTCCATTAGTTTTTCAAATTGGTGTGTTTCTTCGGGCCACAAAGAAACATAGAGCTGAGTATCATCAGCATAACAGTGAAAGCTAACACCATGTTTCCTGATGATATCTCCCAAGGGTAACATATAAAGCGTGAAGAGTAGCGACCCTAGTACTGAGCCTTGAGGTACTCCATACTGCACTTGTGATCGATATGATACATCTTAATTCACTGCTACGAACTGATGGTGTTCATATAAGTATGATTTAAACCATGCTAATGCACTTCCACTGATGCCAACAAAGTGTTCAAGTCTATGCAAAAGAATGCTGTGGTCAATTGTGTCAAACGCAGCACTAAGATCCAATAAAACTAATAGAGAGATACACCCACGATCAGATGATAAGAGCAGATCATTTGAAACTCTAAGGAGAGCAGTCTCAGTACTATGATACGGTCTAAATCCTGACTGGAAATCCTCACATATACCATTTTTTGTCTAAGAAGGAATATAATTGTGAGGATACCACCTTTTCTAGTATCTTGGACAGAAAAGGGAAATTCGAGATTGGTCTATAATTAACTAGTTCTTTGGGGTGAAGTTGTATTTTTTTTTTTTTTTTTTTTTTTTTATGAGAGGCTTAATAACTGCCAGTTTGAAGGTTTTGGGGACATATCCTAATGACAATGAGGAATTAATAATAGTCAAAAGAGGACCTATGACTTCTGGAAGCACCTCTTTTAGGAGCTTAGATGGTATAGGGTCTAACATACATTTTGTTGGTTTAGATGATTTAACAAGTTTATACAATTCTTCCTCTCCTATAGAAGAGAATGAGTGGAACTGTTTCTCAGGGGGTCTATAGTGCACTGTCTGATGCGATACTGTAGCTGACGGCTGAATGGTTACAATTTTAACTCTAATAGTATCAATTTTAGAAGTAAAGTAGTTCATAAAGTCATTACTGCTGTGGTGTTGGGAAATGTCAACACTTGTTGAGGCTTTATTTTTTGTTAATTTAGCCACTGTATTGAATAAATACCTGGGTTTATGTTTGTTTTCTTCTAAAAGAGAAGAAAAGTAATCAGATCTAGCAGTTTTTTAATGCTTTTCTGTAGGATATGTTACTTTCCCGCCAAGCAATACGAAATACCTCTAGTTTTGTTTTCCTCCAGCTACGCTCCATTTTTCGGGCTGCTCTCTTTAGGGTGCGAGTATGCTCATTATACCATGGTGTCAAACTGTTTTCCTTAACCTTCCTTAAGCGTAAAGGAGCAACTGTATTTAAAGTGCTAGAAAAGAGAGAGTCCATAGTTTACATCATCAAGTTGTTCTGAGGTTTTATAAGATATACCCACAGCTGTTGTGGTCTACAACGACAACAACAACAAGGCCATCGGTTTATTTGGTTCCTTCATAAACAATCCCTGATACCCCTGAAGTACTCTGAGTGACACAGCTGCCCTTTGTGTTCATGCACTTCACCGACCAACACTATGTGCACAATTTGTTTGTTCTATTAAAGGGTTAATTCACCCAAAAATTAAAATGATGTAATTAATAACGCATCAAAAATGAATTAATTTGTGTTCTAATAGTTTTGAAAAAATATGATGGTAATTAATGAAAGAATTATTATTTTTTTTAATGGTGAATTCAAGTCAAGTCACCTTTACCTATATACAGGGGCTAGAATCTCATCTAAATGTTGGGGGTGGGGGGGGGGGGGCAATAAACATAACATTTCTCATGAGCAAGTTTTGAAGGGGACACCAATAAAACAGGCAAAATTGTACTTAAGGATATGTGTACGGAGAGGAAAGATGGAGACCGTTCCATTATCCTTCTTCTCAAAGTTACTTTTTGGTTCAATGGAAAAGCTGACTAAATTGACGAAAACATTCTTCAAAACATTTTTTTTTTTTATGTTTGTGAAGTTGTTTACACAATCAAGCCACCAAAATACAATGGAAAAATTTTATTTATTTATATAGCACATTTAATAGCAATGTTGTTGCTTCACAGTTATAATTAAAACATGCATATATTAAAACATTTGCCATGCCTAGCAAAATGAAGGCATACACACTCTTAGACATACACCCTCACACAACTGTATAGTGAGATCGGTATAGACGTGAAAGACGGGAAAAAACAAAAAAAATAATAACTTATTACGTCATTTGATTTGTTAAAAAAGTGGATTAATTTAGTTAGAAAACACCTCCTCAGTGTGTTTCTCAAAGATGCAATTAGTGCTGTAACTGCTGTAGCTTAGTTTTTAACTTTCTTCGTTGGTGAAATAGAGCTAAAACAGGCAATATGGTGCCTAAAATGCACTTAATATTAACTTCTTGTTTATTCAATTTTTATAAAAATCAAAATCACATTTGTTATGCTAATATCTGGAGAACAACTGCACTCTTAGTATGATGTTATATTAGATTAACCATATTAAATGAAACAAACCGACCAGTGGTGGCTCGTGAATTTTAAAATAGAAGAGGCAAACTAATTGTATTGGTCTGGGGATCCCTGCCAATTGTTATTATTATTATTATTTGCTTAACCACTTTTAAATGGCTTTTTGGCAGCTTTTAGTCAGAAACCGTGAAGAAAATATATTCAGTATCCCTACTCATTATAAATACTTGGGGTAACACTTTAGAATACTGTTTCTTACTTACTACATAACTAATAAGGAATTATTGAAGAACTAACAGGTGATTATTCATTAACACTTAACTCACTACTGTTAACTACTAAGAAAGATGTGTTAACTAATCAGTATGTAATATAATTTTATGATTGTGTTAAGTAACAGTTAACTAATCAGTAATTAATATATTCTGTGAAACCTCCTGAAGAACTACTATTAATTATCTACTAGTTAAGGTTCAAGAAAAATAACTATGAAGTAACTACTAATGAACAGTTTTACGCAAATAATCACTATAATAATCAGGCTGTGGCCCACAAATCAAGTACTGGAGTAAAAGTACAGATACCCCAATTAAATATTACTCCAGTAAAAATAAAAAGTAGGCCTATTCATTTTAAAAATTACTTGAGTAAAAGGACAAGTACAAAGTACTACTACGGTAGCAACTTTGTTACAGCCCACTTATTAGCTTATAATGAAAATGAAATATGGATTTTGTTTGCTTCTAAATGTTTAACTTTTGATTATGAAATGTTTGTTAAATTAGTTAGAATGTGGGCAGTATAAATGTTAAAATGGAATAAAATATGCTGTATAAGAAATGTTCTCATCTGAAATAACCAAGATTTCAGTCAAAATTATGTAGTTTATTATTATTTACTAATAGGTTCACTTTAGAATTCTGTTTCAGGTTCTAAGTAAGTCCTGCAAAATTATCTGATAATTCTTTATTAATTACTAATGGGTTCCCTATGTTTTCACTTTAGAATACTGTTTCAGGTTCTAAGTAATTCCTGCAGAATTATCTGATAATTCTTTATTAATTACTAAAGGTAACCCAACATTTTCACTTTAGAATAGGCCTAATGTTTCAGGTTCAAAATAAGTCCTGCAGAATTATTTGTTCATTAATTATTAATTACTAATGGGTTGCCCATGTTTTCACTTTAGAATACTGTTTCAGATTCTAAGTAATTATTCAGGAATTATCTGATAATGATTTATTAATTACTAATGGGTTCCCAATATTTTCACTTTATAATAGGCCTAATGTTTCAGTTTCAAAATAAGTCCTGCAGAATTATTTTATAATTCTTTATTAATTACAAATTGGATACCTGTATTATCACTTTTCCGCAGGCTTTGCCTTACATAAAGAAATTTAATGAATGATAATTTATATAAAATATAAAAACTAATGTAAGTTTTTGCAAGGTACTGGGGTCATGGTAGGGTTCCTATTGGAAGCTGATTTCTTACAAAACACACTCACAAAACAATTCACTACATAGGCAAAACCTCTATAAAATGTATTACATTTATTAATATTGCATTTTTATACTACTACTACTATTGCTAATAAAATTTATATGAAAGGGTCACAATTCAATGTAATTGTGTAAAACTGTTCATTAGTAGTTACTTCACAGTTATTTTTCTTGAACCTTAACTAGTAGATAATTTATAGTAGTTCTTCAGGAGGTATGACAGAATACATTAGTTATTGATTAGCTAACTGTTACTTAACATAGTCATAAAATTATATTACATACTGATTAATTAACACATCTTCCTTAGTAGTTAACAGTAGTGAGTGTATATGAATAATCACCTGTTAGTTCTTCAATAATTCCTTATTAGTTATGTAGTAAGTAAGAAACAGTATTCTAAAGTGTTACCATACTTGGTAAATTATCAGCCCAGCCGCTCCGGGAGATGTTCAAACCATAAACTGTATAAAAACAGGTTCAAATGAATATCATCTAATTTATGTCTCTATGATGGTTGGTTGATATTCCAGAAGGGAGGCTAGCCTCCTCTATGATGTTACTTTTCTCAGCACTCCTCAGCGCTGAAAGTGAACACTCGATGCTGATTGGTTCCCCTGGCCTCGCTCTCCCCTTCTCTTTCACTTAAGGTGGGCATACACTGTGCAATTTCGGCAAGGTACCAACTCACACTGTATGGGTAGATCGCATGTGATGTAAAGCCAAAGCTCACGATTTTTGTGCGCTCACTTTATGGTCTGATTGCCGAGTTGCGATTTGACTGCTCACACTATACGTGGGGAATCAACCGAATCAACACGTAGGATCCCTCAGAACCCGGATGTTTGTGGCTGTTTCAGAATAAACATGCTTTCCCGGGATAAACGCACTGCTTTGGTGATATGTGCAATTCTGTGTGCTGAAACGTCCCAAAAAAAAAAAAAAAGGCATTGGCGTATCTAGACACGCAGGTGGCTGGGAAGACGTGGCCAATATGGTCAATCCATTTTGCAACGCGAACTGGAGGTAAGCAGGCATTTTTTCCCCTCTTTTCTTTTTCTTTTTCTTTGCCATAACAAGTTATCCCTCTGTCACTTCAGTCCACACTACAAGCCATGTCAGGTGTAACCATGGTTTCGTTTATGGTTTCACGCATGCGCAGTGACGGAAATCCTGTAGCCCTGCTTCAATAGTGCGATACCTCACGAGAGGCGACCAAAATTTCTGACATGTCAGAAATCCATCTGACCAACCGATTGCCGGTTGGGAGAGGCTTATCGCCCCTCGTTGCTCCTTGTACACTGCACGACAAACGACGCACGAAAATGCTGAAAATCGGCCTGACCCGAAAAAGAGTCGCACAAGTCAGAATTCGGCTCAAAATCAGATGAAAATCGCATAGTGTATGATGTAAAATGCCTTAGCGGTTGTAATTACATCAGCAGATTCGGCACATTCGCGATAGAAAAGTTTTCATGTAATGGTAGTATAACTGTGAAATTACAAAAAACAAAAACAAAAATATATACATTCTGAGACATGAACTGAAATGAATAGTGAATTTTATTAACATTAAATCTTCCTCATTTTCACCTCAAAATTTGGGGGAACTGTGCCTCACCTGCCTCACCCGACGAGCCGCCACTGAAACAGACTAAATCATAGTGAACGCGGGAAAATCTAAATGCGCACCCGCACTAGTCTAATCTAACGTCCAAGACTTGTATATGCGTACACTACGGGTGTATGTAAGACGTTATTAAACAAGCTAGGTAAATGCCTGTATAAAACGCCTGTTATAATTGCTAACAGCACAGACTACATCGGTGACAAAAGTAAAGTGGTACACAATAATATTTTTTGGACACAACTTATTAATGACTCAGCATCATCTATATTAGAGAGAAAATAATCACGTCATCCGATGTTTAAAGGGGGGGTGAAATGCTATTTCATGCATACTGAGTTTTTTACACTGTTAAAGAGTTGGATTCCCATGCTAAACATGGACAAAGTTTCAAAAATTAAGTTGTACGTTTGAAGGAGTATTTTTGTTAAAAAAAAACCTCTTCCGGTTTGTCACAAGTTTCGGAAAGTTTTTTTCGAGTATGGCTCTGTGTGACGTTAGATGGAGCGGAATTTCCTTATATGGGTCCTGAGGGCACTTCTCCCGGAAGAGCGCGCGCTCCCGTATAGCGAGGCTGAGCAGCACAAACATTTCACTGATCAGAGCGAGAGCGTCGCGAAAAGTCACAAAAGAAGTGTGTTTTTGGTTGCCAGGGCAAGACAACCCTGCACAGATTACCAAAAGAGAAACAGCATTAAGGGACCAGTGGATGGAGTTTATTTTTACAGAGCATCAACAGAGTTGTGCAAGTGTTTTTGTTTGTTCCCTGCATTTCGGATTGCACATCGTTTATTTCTTAAGGATAATGCAGTCCCAACGAAAAAGGGTCACGATCGTGTGTTGGAACCACATGCGGTGAGTAAAACTGCTTCAAATATCTCTGTGTTGTTAACTTAGCTATCAGCGTGTAAGCACATCAAGTAAACAATATGCGATGTTGTCATCAAACTGCACTTTCCACATGTACAGCTTAAAAAAAAAAAAAAAAAAGGACGATATAAAGTGGAACTTAGTTATTTTCCAAAACCGCTAAGCAAATATATACAGTTTCAGTACATACCACATAGAGACGCCTTTGCTGATGCTGCTCTTGTTAAATTTCAGCCTCTGGATCTGTGTCACAGCTTCCAGACGCTCTCAACGCAAAAGCCTACTGGCGCTCGTGATTCTTTAGCTCCGCCCACACGTAACGTCTCTAGGCGCTCGTGTTTTTCCGGGAAAAATCGGTACAGACTATCTTTCTCTTATAAATATAATAAAAATAAAGACTTTTTGGAGTTATGAAGGATGCAGTACTACTCTATAGGTACTTAAGATTAACAGGATATTGAGTGAAAACGAGCATTTCAACCCCCCTTTAATGTGAATAAAGTAAGCTAGACTTATGTAGTTCCACAACAACTGAAAAATGTTGTTTTCTCGCACCGGACTGTGTGTGTGTCGGTGGTGGTGGGGTAAAAAGGGAGCAGGCAGTGGACCAAAGCACTGTGAGGCAAAGCAGGGAGAACTTGAGATGTTTAAAACTTTTTTTTGTTGTTGCTCAGTTTGGATTTGTATTGTTTTACTACTTACACAATTAGTTTAACCATCATTACATTATTTACAATACACATATTTCAATTATATTTTAGGGGGGGGGGGGGCAACCCTCAGATGGGGGGGTCCGGAACCCCCCAACCCCCCCGCGATTTCCGCCTATGCCTATATAGCGTTTAAACAAAACTGATTGCATCAAAGCAACTGAACAACATTAATTAAGAAAACAGTGTTTCATTAATGCAAAATAACAGTTAAAGGCAGTTCATCACTGATTGACGATTGTCATCATCTCAGTTCAGTTTAAATGGTATCTGTGCAATCATTTGCAATCAAGTCAACGATATCGCTGTAAATTAAATGGGTCATGAAACCCCATTTCAGCACAGGTCAGTTCTCACCACAGTTTTAAAAAAAAATGCTTAAAAAGTGGGCGTGGTGTGGAGGAGGGGAGAGGGGAGGCAGACAACACACACAACTTTGCGTTCAGATGGTTTCATCTCACTGCCATCGAGAAAACACATAAGCCACAGCCATTTTCACTCTGCATCGAAATCGTATATACTGAATGGACGCGCTGTTGCAACTTTTAAGGCTTATTCTGTGGCGTTTATATAAGCCGTTTGACGGGTTGTGTAACAGAGCTGTAAAAACGGTTATCCTCACCAAGTGAATGAATCGCATTTCTACCGAGCTCTCATCATTACAAAGCAAAAACAAACACTCTTCTTTTATCCATGAATGTTTCTCTCCGTTAATGTCCGCGATGTCACAGGCTGCAATGACTGTCATAGAAAATCAACACATGCTGTTGTGAATAATTAAGCGAAGCGTCTTCTCATAGGATAAGAACATGCGGTCTCATGAATAGACACCGCGCGTCATCTATGTACTGTAGTCCATTGCCTTGTCACAAATTGTGACATTAACACAATGTATATTTAA
The DNA here is from genome assembly GCF_003368295.1 of Carassius auratus. Classification (NCBI taxonomy): domain Eukaryota; kingdom Metazoa; phylum Chordata; class Actinopteri; order Cypriniformes; family Cyprinidae; genus Carassius; species Carassius auratus. Next base: position 176,459 of record NW_020528035.1, on the reverse strand, counting down.
AACCAGAAGATGAAAATAGTGCAAAAAGCTTAAAATTAACCAGTTTTCTCAAACAGTTTTCCATCGTTGGGGTTTAATGACCATTTAAAACAATAGGTTACTGTCGTAATCCCGGTTCTCTGAAACATCGAGTGGAGAGATCCACCTATGGGAAGGGCATCCGTACATGACCTCTGCAGAAGCATCCAATTGCACCAAGTCTGGCTAGACAGACAGAAGAGCGCAGCCAATGCCAGGTAAGGTCCCGTCCCCTTACCTAGGGGTATAATAATGGCTGCAGCGCTGCTATTCTCCATTAAGTATATTCGCTTCTCTTGTGGCAAGCAGGGCACAGCAGGTGGATCTCTCCACTCTATGTTTCAGAGAGCCGGGGTTACGACAGTAACCTATTACCTGACATGTCCCTTACTCATGAACCTAATACTGATGCACAATCGTGACTGCTGTGCATATGCAGCACATGAAAAATATTAGCATCACACACATGATAACCAATGTGCATATAAATAAACCCAGAAAAGGAATGTGAAAACATGCTTAGTGACAGGGATGTGCATGGCCAGCCGGCCCATTCACTCCTTCTTCATCACTTCCAACGGGGTTGCAGGGAAGGGCAAAGAACACCCCACCCCTAAAACCGAATGTGCTACCGAGATACTGGTGACATCCAGATGGTAATAACGCACAAAGGTATGAGAAGAAGCCCAACTGGCAGTGGAGCCTTTAGCGACACTCCCCTAAAAAAAGCCCAAGAGGTGGCAATGCCCCTCGTGGAATTAGCTCAGATGTCCCCTGGTGGCTGCATTCCCTTTGATTCATAAGTCAAAGCTATAGCATTCACAAGCCAATGTGAGAGACGTTGCTTAGAAATAGGATTCCCTCCATGAGGGAGTGCTGGTCGCTCTTCCGGAAAGCACTGGTCCTGTTCATATATGTCCGTAAAGCACGGACGGGATACAGAGCATTTAGCCTCTCATCCTAAAAAAAGGTGGAGGGTGAAAAGCAGACCGCTCCACCACCTCCGAAGTGAACACAGGGAAGCACTTCGGCATGAAGGCCGGATTAGGCTTAAGGGAAACCATATCTCCACTAAGAGAGAATTTAGTGCACAAGGAATGAACCGAAAGTGCATGTAGCTCACTGACATGTTTGCCTGACTCCAAGGCCAAGAGCAAAGCTATCTTGAAGGACAACAGCTTTAGAGAAATACTTCCAAGAGGTTCAAAAGGATATTGATACAGAGCCTCCAACACCATGGAGAGGTCCCACTCAGGAACAGTTCTCCTGATGACTGGCAAGCGGCGACAGGCACCCTTCATAAATCTGCGGATTAGAGGATGCTGCCCGACTGTTGAGCCCTCAAAGCCCACATGACAGGCTGAAATCGCAGCCAAGTAGACCTTAATTGTGGAAAAAGACCTGCCTTTTTCCAAAAGGTATTGGAGGAAACACAAAATATCAGGAACTGAGCACCGATAAGATGTGAGACCACGCCCATCGAACCACCCTTCGAACACTTGCCACTTACTGCCATACAAGAATCGCGTATAAACAGCCCTGGCATTCTATGTAGTAGCAATCACACGCGGCGAAAGCCCCAGTGGGCTAAGGTTCGTCCTCTCACGGGCCAAGCCCAAAGAGCCACCATGTCCAGGTTCTCCACGTTCGCTTGGGACAATAGTTCCGTGCTGGGGGCGCCACGGCTCGGCATATAACAGAGGGATTATCTCCGCCAACCATGGTGCTTTGGGTCACCTGGGTGGTATCAGAATGAGAGACAGGCCCTGCTCTCTGACCCTGGCCAGTGTAGGAATTATCAGGCGCATCCACATCCTTTAGCGAGAAGAACATAGGACAATGGTAGTTTTTGCGCGAGGCGAATAGATCTACGGTTGCCTGTCCGAATCTCATCCATAACATATCCACTATCTGCGGGTATAGGTGCCAATCTCCGTAGATTGGGTTTCCCCTTGATATAAAATCCGCGCCTCTGTTTAGAAGGCCCGGAACATGAGTCACGTGTAACGACAGGAAAACCCATCTGCTCTACACTAAAAGCTTATAAGCTAGAGCATGAAGTTTCAACCAGCACACGCCGCCCTGACGGTTGATATAAGCCACGGCTGTGGTATTGTCACAGCGTACGAGCACATGATGTCCCTGCAGGTGAGGCAGAAAATGATTCAGAGCTTTCCATATGGCCATAAGCTCTAAATAATTTATGTGCACTGAATGTAGTCTGCTCGGCCACAGACCGTTCACCGTTCTGCCCTCCTGGGTGGCACCCCAGCCTGTTAAGAATGCATCTATCGTCACAACTTTACGCATCATAACCGTCCCCAGAGGGGTTCCCTGTGCGTAAAAGTCTGCGCTCTTCCAGTGTCACTATGACAGAGCGGCAAAGATCGCCCGTTGGGCTGAAATGTAGTAACAAAACCCATTTCATGAACGCTCTCATTCTCAGGAGTCCCAGCGGTACAACCTGGATAGATGAAGCCATAAGACACTGCAGCCTGAGGCATGTGTGATATTATACAGTCCATTAGAGAGAGAGCGTGCTCTTGAGAGAGACGCGCTCGCATGGAGACTGAGTTAAACTCCAGATCCAGGAAAATGACATTCTGATTGGGTGTAAAACTGCTCTTGCTCACATTCACTCTGAACCCGAGAGATGTGATGTGAGTGAGCACACAGCAAGTGTCCTGCAACACTTTCTCAGACCTGACATTCTCATGGGTGGGTGCTAAGCCCGCCTCCGCACACAGACAGAAACATCGGGGGCTTAGACTGAGCCCAAACGGCAGAACTGTGAATTTGTAACATCTGCCTTGGTAGGCGAAACGAAGAATTTTCCTGTGTGCCAGATAAATTCTTATATGGAACAAAGCATCTTTCTGGTCGACCGATGTGAACCAGTCATTCTGTTTTATGGCGCAGGTGAGCGAGCCATGAGTGTGTGAAGAGAGAACAGCATTAAAATGCAGGGGTTTTATTGCAAACTGCAGTCCGTATCCCTGCATTATAGTACACATCACCGACTCAGGAGCCGAAACAGTTTGCCAAGCCCATTCGTGACTCGCGAGTGTTCCCACCCGAGCCGCAGCAGAGCTGTGTAAGCCCAGCTGATTTATTTGTGATGCAATGGCGCCATCTAGTGGACACACCAGGGGCAACATGCAGGGGTTCAGACAGATTTCCTCTGCGGAGAAAGATCCTCTCTCCGTAACAAATTCATTTGATTCATTTGTTTTAATGTTTTTTTTTTTGTGTGTGTGTGTTTTGTGCTGGGGAAACACTGGGGCCGAAACCTTTATTGGTTGGGTGAGGGGAACAGAGTGTATGAGGTGTGGTGACACTGCTTTTGCACTTTTCCTCACAACAGACCCCCTGAACGTGAGGGGGGAGCACACAACATTCATTAAAAACATGGGCTGGGCAGCCTCGAAGGGAGAGGAACCGATCCATCAGCGTAATTTGAACAGGGTCCTGGGACAGGAAGAGAGTCTGAAGGGCTCGTGGCCAGTGAACGTGGACTCGATGCCCCCATTAACCGAACATCTGGCAGGCCGCTTACGTTACGAGTCGAGGGGGGTAGGGTTAGATGGTCTTCCAGCCGCAGCCGCCGCGGGAGTCGATTTTCCCCAGTGCTTAGCAGGCGGTGGGTTATTCTGCCATGGAGGGGGTTTGTTGCGGGGCCTTTCCTTGCCCTGGTGGAAGTGTCGTCCCATGGCGTCCTCCTTTTTTTCGTCAAACTGTTGTTGCATCAATGCAACGGCGGGGCCGAAGAGAGCCTGGCCGGGCTCCACCGATGCGCCCGTGATGCACTGGATTTTGCATGCCAAACCTACTTGTTTCTCTGAAAGAAAAAGACACAGCTGCAGGACAGGTCACACAGTCATATTCAGGCACAGTGTTGACTCAAGATGAGATAAGATAGTAAACACTTTATTAATATATATATATATATATATATATATATATATATATATATATATATATATGTATATTTTATTACAATTTAATATTATTAATTTAATTACTTATGTATCTATCGCATACATGTATTTTGTGTATGTTAACAATTATATGTTTTAGCATGGTTAAGCAACGTAGACAGTCACAGAAATTTAGTTTTGTTTGTTATGATATAAACAGGAGATTCATGGGGCAGTATTATAAGTCTTTTCACTCATTCAGTGAATCAGCTATGGCTGAAGTAAAAAAAAAAAAATAGGATTCTTAATAAAATAACAGGTCCAGTGATGGCTCTAGAGTCAACAGTCAGGCACAGTACTGGAACCAGGGATGACAGCCTCCATCACAACTATAATGGTGATAGAATTTGGAAAATAATGTGTTTTTTAACCTTAAACCACACAAACACATTGCATTACACCTAATGTTATTTTTAGCTACGTCACATGACCCCTTTAAAACACATTTTTTGCTTAATATTAAGAAATGTGCACTGTACAATAATTAAATACTCCAAATAAAGTTTAATTATAACTGTTATATCAGTAACGCAAGTCTCTAGTGATATGCCATTAAATATTTTAATAGATTTTAACTATAAGTATGAAATAAATGTATTATTAATATATTACTTTTTCACTAGGGTACCCATAGAAAAACATTTACAGACAGGTGCGGGTCATATAATTGTCACGGTGCAGGGTGCCGTCTCAGCTTCCCCTGCGGTCTGTGTTGTCCTGTCTGTTCAGTACCTCGTGGTCTGGGCAATCAGCGCTGATCATGGCGGGGTTGTGCAGATCACGAGCTGATTCTTCCCCACCTGTCGCTCATTCCCCCACTCCCTTATATGTCTCTGCTTTTCTGTCTGTGGTCGTGAGTAGATTCTTTTGTCTTTGCCTATGTTTTGCATGATTCTCAGTATTGGTCTCACCTTCTGTTCTTTTGTCAAAGGATCCATAATTCAGAGATCCGGCAGCACGAGTGGTCCGCTGTGTGGCGGCCAGCTCGGAGATTTCTGTGTGCGCCAGAGCATTTCATTATTGTTTATGTTATTTTGTGTTTTGTGGCGAGAATAAAGATTATGCTTTTCTTTACTCTGCATCTGAGTCCTCTGTCCAGTACGCACGCTGACAGGATCTACTCACCAAGGATGGATTCAGCAGAGGAAATGGAGCTGCGCCGAGCTCTTCAGCAGCAGGGCTCTCTTCTGGGTCGACAGCAGGAGGAAATTGCAGCTTCTCGTCGTGCCTACTCGGGTGAGCCCAATTCATGTCGATCATTTCTGTCCCAGTGTTTGCTGACTTTCACTCTCCAGCCTTCCTGTTTCCCCACGGAGCAATCCTGGGTGGCGTTCGTCATCACTCTTCTGGTTGGTCAAGCGAGAGAGTGGGGAACGTCTATGTGGGACTGCAAGCATGACTGTGGTGCGTCGTTTGAGGCATTCTCGAGGGAGCTGCGCAAGGTGTTTGACTGCTCGGTATTGAGGCAGCACGAGCATTGTCGCTGCTTCAGCAGAGAGAGCAGTCGGTGTCTGGTTACTCTATTCAGTTCCGCATGCTTGCCGCGTCCTGCGGCTGGAATGAGAAGGCTTCCTGGGATCACTTCCTCCACGGCCTGGCTGAGCAGGTGAAGGACGAGATCTATTCACTAGAGCTGCCTCCTGGCTTGGATGGGCTTATCGATCTCGCCATTCAGGTCGACGACTGGATTACTCTCCGTTCTCTGCATCGTAGAGAGGGGATTCCCCATAAACACGTCACCGGGGTTCCGTATGGAGCAGCATGTGACACGATGTCTCAACGCCGCATCATACCGGAGGAGGATCCTCAATTCGACTGCCACCTGGTGGCCGTTCAGAGTTCCAAGCTTCAGTTCAGTTTGGGGGAGCTGTTTTCCAGGTTTCGGCATTGATTGACTCTGGAGCGGAGGGCGACTTCATGGATTCCAGACTGGCAACTCGTCTGGGGATTTCGGCTGTTGCACTGGCCGAACCGATTTCTGCCAGGACCCTTGCCAGGACCCTTTGCCAGGACCCTTTGTGGCACCCATCTCACCTCTTAACCTTGTCTGGTAATCATGCTGAGGAGATTAGATTTCACCTCATTCACTCACCCACCGCTCCAGTGGTGTTGGGTCACACCTGGTTGGTTAAACATAACCCTCATATTGATTGGGCCCGTGGTTCTATTTTGGTTTGGAGCCCTTTCTGTTTAGCTCAGTGTTTGGGTGCTGCTTTTTTTAACTTGGTGGATGTACCGGAGGCTTACCATGATTTGAGAGCGGTTTTCAGTAGGTCCCGAGCTTCATCTCTGCCTCCACACCGCCCGTACGACTGTGCTTCCTGGCACTTCTCCCCCTAAGGGGCGCCTTTACTCTCTGTCGGGTCCGGAGTGGGTGGCCATGGAGAGGTATATACATGATTCTCTGGTAGCAGGCATTATCCGTCCCTCATCCTCTCCAGCCGGGGCGGGGTTTTTCTTCGTGGATAAGAAGGATGGTTCGTTGCGCCCCTGTATTGACTATCGGGGTTGAATGACATCACGGTAAAGAATCATTATCCTTTGCCGTTGATGTCATCAGCCTTCGAGCTCCTTCAGGGGGCAACCATCTTTACGAAGTTGGACCTTCACAGTGCTTATCACTTGGTTCGGATTAGGGAGGGGGACGAATGGAAGACCGCCTTTAACACCCATACAGGGCACTTTGAGTATTTAGTTATGCCGTTTGGGCTTTCCAACTCCCCGGCGGTCTTTCAGGCACTCGTCAACGACGTGCTCCGAGACATGGTCGATCGGTTTGTTTTTGTTTATATTGATGACATCCTTATTTTTTCCCAGAATGAGCATGATAATGTCCAGCATGTCAGGCGAGTGCTCCAGCGGCTGCTGGAGAATCGTTTATTCGTTAAGTTGGAGAAGTGTGAGTTTCACACACAGTCGGTTCTGTTCCTGGGTTTTATTCCCTCGCCTGAATTATCCGAATGGATCTCGCCAAGGTAAAGGCAGTTGTTAACTGGCCCACCCCAGATAGTCGTAGAGCGGTCCAGCGCTTTCTGGGGTTTGCCAATTTTTACAGGCGGTTCATTTGGAACTTTAGCCAAATCGCCCTTCCTCTGACTGATCTCACCTCCACAAAGAAATGATTCTGTTGGTCGTCGCAGGCCCAAGCTGCATTTGAGAACCTTAAGAGTCAATTTGTTTTGGCCCCCATTCTAACGACCACTGACCCATCTCGTCAGTTCATTGTGGAGGTGGATGAGTTGGAGGTGGGGGTGGGGGTAGTTTTGTCTCAAGGATCAACTACGGACAAGAAAATACATCCCTGCGCCTTCTTTTCTCATCGTTTAATCCCCGCGGAATGGAACTATGACATTGGGAATAGGGAGTTCCTAGCTGTCAAGCTGGCCCTGGAGGAGTGGCGTCACTGGTTAGAGGGAGCGCGATTTCAGTTTATCGTTTGGACTGATCATAAGAATCTTGAGTACATTTGCACCGCCAGGAGAATAAATTCTAGGCAGGCTCGCTGGGCATTATTTTTCGGATGTTTCAGGTTTACCATTTCTTATCGCACAGGCTCTAAGGATGGTAAACCTGACGCGCTGTCGCGGGTTTTTGAGGCTGAGGCTAGTCCCACCCTCCCGGTGGCCATTTTGCATCCCGAACGGGTTGTGGCTGCAGTCACCTGGGGGGTGGAGTCCAAGGTCGGCACGGCACAATGCCATGCTTCTGTTCCCACTGGATGCCCAGAGAGTCTGCTCTTTGTACCTGAGTCAGTCCGAACTAGCATACTTCAGTGGGGCCACTCTTCTAGTCTAGCTTGCCACCCTGGAGCGACTGAAATCAAGCACCCTGAATCAAGCAGCGGTTTTTGTGGGCCGTCCGTGGCGCAGGATGCTCGGCGTTTTGTGTCGGCCTGTCCGATTTGCGCTTCGGGTTAGGGATCTAATCGACCCCCTGCAGGGCTACTTCAGCCGTGGTCGGTCCCTTCGGGGCCCTGGTCACACATTGCGATGGACTTTGTGACTGGCTTGCCTCCATCTAGGGGCAAGATGGTGGTTATCACTGTGGTGGACAGGTTCTCAAAGGCGGTCCATTTTATTCCCCTCCCCAAATTGCAGTCAGCGAGGGAGACAGCGACTATGGTCTTAGATCACGTTTTCCATATTCATGGCCTCCCGGTGAACGTGGTTTCTGACAGAGTTCCCCAGTTTGTGTCTAGGTTTTGGACAGAGTTCTGTCGACAGCTGGGGGCGACTGCGAGCCTATTTTCCGGTTATCACCCGCAGACTAATGGTCAGGCTGAGCGTGCAAACCAAGATTTGGAGAGAGTCCTGCGCTGTGTGGCATCTGCTGAACCGTCATCTTGGAGTTCCAGGTTGACCATGGTAGAGTATGCGCATAACTCCTTCCTGTTCTCATCTACGGGTTTGTCTCCCTTCCAGTGCTGTTTAGACTACCAGCCACCTCTATTCCCCTCTCAAGAATCCGATGCCGTTGTTCCCTCTGCGCATGCGTTTATTCAGAGATACCTCCGTACTTGGAGGATCGCCAGAGAATCCCTCACTCGGACTGGCAAGAGGAACAAAGCATCGGCGGACCGTCACTGTACTAAGCCCCCACTTTACGTGTGTGGTCAGAGAGTCTGGTTGTCTACTAAGGACATTAACTTCAGACTGCCCTCACGTAAACTGGGACCCAAATTTGTTGGACCGTTTATCATAGCCAAAGTGCTTAGTCCGTTGTCCATTCGGCTCAAATTACCCCCTCAGTTTAGAAGGATCCACCCGGTTTTCCATGTTTCTAAGATTAAACCCACCTTTCGCTCCCCCCTGACCCCTGACCTCTGCCCCTCGAGGGGTCGCCTGCCTATACTGTATGGCGGATCATTGATGTTCGGCGTAGGGGTAGAGGACATCAATATCTGGTAGACTGGGAGGGTTATGGTCCGGAGGAGAGATGCTGGGTTCCGGCTCGTGATATTCTGGATCGCGCTCTCATTGATCAATTTCATCAGCGTCATGGTGAGTCCTCCGGGGACGCCAGGAGGCGTCCCTGAGGTGGGAGGTATTGTCACGGTGCAGGGTGCCGTCTCAGCTTCCCCTGCGGTCTGTGTTGTCCTGTCTGTTCAGTAGCTTGTGGTCTGGGCAATCAGCGCTGATCATGGCGGGGTTGTGCAGATCACGAGCTGATTCTTCCCCACCTGTCGCTCGTTCCCCCATTCCTTTATATGTCTCTGCTTTTCTGTCTGTGGTCGTGAGTAGATTGTTTTGTCTTTGCCCATGTTTTGCATGATTCTCAGTATCAGTCTCACCTTCTGTTCTTTTGTCAAAGGATCCGTAATTTGAAGATCCGGCAGCGCGAGTGGTCCGCTGTGTGCCGGCCAGCTCGGAGATCTCTGTGTGCGCCAGAGCATTTCATTATTTTTTATGTTATTTTGTGTTTTGTGGCGAGAATAAAGATTCTCCTTTTCTTTACTCTGCATCTGAGTCCTCTGTCCAGTACGCACCCTGACAATAATTAGAATATCATCAAAAAGTTGATTTATTTCACTAATTACATTCAAAAAGTGAAACTTGTATATTATATTTATTCATTACACACAGACTGATATATTTCAAATGTTTATTTCTTTTATTTTTAACAACAACAAAAAAAATTCAAATTCATTATCTCAGGAAATTAGAGTATAACTTTATACCAATACAAACAAAGAATTTTTCGAAATCTAAAAAGTATAAAAATTAAAAGTATGAGCATGTACAGCACTCAATACTTAGTTGGAGCTCTTTTTGCCTGAATTACTGCAGGCAAGCAATGCTTGCCTGGCATGGAGTAGATCAGCAATGCAGCGTGGCATGGAGTCGATCAGTCTGTGGCACTGCTCAAGTGTCATGAGAGCCCATGTTGATCTGATACTGGCCTTCAGCTCTTCTGCATTGCTGGGTCTAGCATATCGCATCTTCCTCTTCACAATACTGTCAACACTGCACTGGCTCTCTATCAAACATCATATAGATTTTAAAATATTGCTTATTACTTATAAAGCCCTGAATGGTTTAGCAACTCAGTATTTGAATGTGCTCCTTTTACATTATAATCCTCTACGCCCGCTACTTTCTCAAATCTCAGGCAATTTGATAATACCTAGAATATCAAAATCAACTGCGGGTGGCAGATCCTTTTCCTATTAGGGGCCTAAACTCTGGAATAACCTACCTAACATTGTTCGGGAGGCAGACACACTCTTGCAGTTTAAATCTAGATTAAAGACGCATCTCTTTAACCTAGCTTACACATAACATACTAATATGCTTTTAATATCCAAATCCGTTAAAGGATTTTTAGGCTGCATTAATTAGGTAAACCGGAACCGGGAACACTTCCCATAACACCCTATGTACTTGCTACATCATTAGAAGAATGGCATCTATGCTAATATTTGTCTATTTCTCTCTTATTCCGAGGTCACCGTAGCCACCAGATCCAGTCTGTATCCAGATCAGAGGGTCACTGCAGTCACCTGGATCCAGTACGTATCCAGACCAGAAGGTGGATCAGCACCTAGAAAGGACCTCTACATCCCTGAAAGACAGCGGAGACCAGGAAAACTAGAGCCCCAGATACAGACCCCCTGTAAAGACCTTGTCTCAGATGACCACCAGGACAAGACCACAGGAAACAGATGATTCTTTTGCACAATCTGACTCTGCTGCAGCCTAGAATTGAACCACTGGTTTCATCTGGTCAGAGGAGAACTGGCCCCCCAACTGAGCCTGATTTCTCCCAAGGTTTTTTTCTCCATTCTGTCACAGATGGAGTTTTGGTTCCATGCCACTGTCGCCTCTGGCTTGCTTAGTTGGGGTCACTTCATCTACAGCGATATCATTGACTTGACTGAACAGAGATGACATGACTGAATTCAATCAATCAATCAATCAATATTTATTTATATAGCGCCTTCCAACAACCACAGATAGGTGCTTAACAACATTAGTAAAAAAATAAACATAATTACAAATAGGTTTAAAACATATTTACACAATAAAAACAGAGCAGTGTCACAGAGCCATTAAGTGCAAAAAGCCATTTTAAATAAATAGGTTTTAAGTTTGGCTTTAAACAGAGGCCGGTCAGTGATGGAGCGTAACTCAATGGGCAACAAGTTCCAGAGTTTAGGACCGGCCACTGCAAAAGAACGATCGCCCCACTGTTTGAACCGGGACCGGGGCACCTTCAGCAGATGTTGCCCATCAGAACGTAGAGCTCTGCTGGGTTTGTGAGGGGTCAGAATCTCACACAAATAGGAAGGTGCAAGGCCCGTGAGTGGATTAAAAACAAACATTAAGATTTTAAAATTAATTTTAAACTGGACAGGGAGCCAGTGCAGGGAGTACAGGACAGGTGTTATGTGCTCGTGTTTACGATTGTTAGTTAGCAGTCGGGCAGCAGCGTTTTGCACAAGCTGCAAATGGTGAAGTCCAGTTTGGTGAACTCAAACATAGAGCGCATTGCAGTAGTCTATGCAGGAGCTAATAAAAGCATGGATGGCTTTCTCCAGGTCAGCACAACTTATAAATGGTTTGACCTTTGAAAGGAGGCGAAGCTGAAAAAAGCTTGCCCTAACCACCGAATCTATTTGTTCATCAAATTTTAGACTGCTGTCTAGTTTTACCCCCAGATTTTTGACAACATGGTTAAGATGGGGGGCCAAAGCAAAAGGACCAGGAGCTGAGACACTGGGCAGGTTGGATGTGCCGAACACAATACATTCAGTTTTATCCTCATTCAAACAGAGGAAATTCTGGGACAGCCACAATCTGATGTCCTCTAAGCATCTGTTGATGGACTGAATACTATTAGGACAAGCAGGGACAACCGGAAGGTAAACCTGTAGGTCGTCTGCGTACATATGAAAAGACATTTTGTGCTTTGAAATAACTGCACCTAACGGCAACATATACAAGGAAAATAAAACAGGGCCCAAAATGGAACCTTGTGGCACACCAAAGGTCAAGGGAGCGGAGGAGGAGCAGAGGTCACCAATCCTAACAGAAAAAGTCCTCTCTGTTAAATACGACCTAAACCACTGCAGCACAGGTCCCTGAAGCCCAACCTGTTGTTCCAGGCATGTCAGGAAGACTGAGTGGTCCACGGTGTCAAATGCTGCAGTAAGGTCCAGCATTATGATCAGCACTGGCTTTTTCTCATCAAGGGACAAGAGAATGTCATTTTGTACTTTGAGAAGAGCGGACTCAGTGCTGTGTCGTGTCCTAAAGCCAGAATGACACTTTTCAAAAATCTGATTGTTCTCCAGAAAAGACTGTAACTGTAAGAAAAGGTAAATGGGACACAGGTCTAAAATTTGACATAACGGTAGGATCAAGGTTGGGTTTTTTTTTAGCAGAGGCCTGACCACTGTGTGCTTGAATACAGTTGGTACAGAACCGGAACTCAGGCAACTGTTTATAAATGAGAGGAGGCATGGGCCCACTGTGTTAAAAACCTGTTTAAGCATTTTAGATGGGATAATGTCCAGAGGACAGTTTGTCGGTCTCAGCCCCTGGACCACATCAGAGAGGAGAGGGAGTGGCACTGGCTCAAACACATTAAACACAGAACGGACAGGAGAAGAGCAAAAGTCAAAAGTGTTAGACATGTTCTTTATACTCTGTTTAACAGAAGCTACTTTATCAACAAAATAATGGAGGAAATCATTACAGGTTGACTTTGAGGCCTGCTGTAGAGCATTACTAGATGGATTTATAACAGACTGAATTGTGTTGAATAGCGCTCTAGGACGGTTAGAGCTGGTGGAAATGACATTAGACAGATACTGACATTTAGCTGCTTTAACTGCATTTTGATATTCAGTAAGACTGAAGAACTCAATGATGAACTGCCTTTATCTATCATTTTGCATTATTGACACACTGTTTTCCTAATGAATGTTGGTTTGACGCAATCTATTTTGTTTAAAGCGCTATATAAATAAAGGTGACTTGACTTGACAATACCCCATACATTTTCTATGGGGTTAAGGTCAGGCGAGTTTGCTGGCCAATTAAGAACAGGGATACCATGGTCCTTAAACCAGGTACTGGAAGCTTTGGCACTGTGTGCAGTTACCAAGTCCTGTTGGAAAATGAAATCTTCATCTCCATAAAGTTGGTCAGCAGCAGGGACCATGAAGTGCTCTAAAACTTCCTGGAATACGGCTGCATTGACCTTGGACCTCAGAAAAACACAGTGGACCAACACCAGCAGATGACATGGCACCCCAAACCATCACTGACTGTGGAAACTTTACACTGGATCTCAAGAAACGTGGATTGTGTGTCTCTCCTCTCTTCCTCTAGACTCTGGGAACCTGACTTCCAAAGGAAATGCAAAATTTACTTTCATCAGAGAACATAACTGTGGATCACTCAGCAGCAGTCCAGTCCTTTTTGAAGCAAGACACTTCTGACGCTGTCTCTTGTTCAAGAGTGGCTTGACAGAAAGAATGCGACAGCTGAAACCTATGTCTTGCATACGTCTGTGCGTAGTTGTTCTTGAAGCACTGACTCCAGCTGCAGTCTACTCTTTGTGAATCTCCCCCACATTTATTAATGGGTTTTGTTTCACAATCCTCTCCAGGGTGTGGTTATCCCTATTGCTTGTACACTTTTTTTCTACCACATATTTTCCTTCCCTTCACATCTCTATTAATGTGCTTGGTCACAGAGCTCTGTGAACAGCCAGCCTATTTTGCAATGACCTTTTGTGTCTTGCCCTCCTTGTGCAAGGTGTCAGTGGTCTTCTTTTGGACAACTGTCAAATCAGCAGTCTTCCCCATGATTGTGTAGCCTACATAAATAGACTGAGAGATCATTTAAAGGCTTTGCAGGTGTTTTGAGTTAATTAGCTGATTAGAGTGTGGCACCAGGTGTCTTCAATATTGAACCTTTTCACAATATTCAAATTTTAAAAAATTAAAAGAAATAAACATTTGAAATATATCAGTCTGTGTGTAATGAATGAATATAATATACAAGTTTCACTTTTTGAATGGAATTACTGAAATAAATATGATGATATTCTAATTATATGACCAGCACCTGTATGCACCTCTCAAGCAAAGCATAGAAAAATGAATGCACAAAAAAAGAAAGAAAGAAAGAAAGAAAGAAAGAAAGAAAGAAAGAAAATATGCTTATTACTCTTTTAGAGAATCTAATTTAGTCTTTTACATAATTATGTTGGTTTGTCTAAAATGTATGACAAAATAAAATTATTTTAAGAAATACTTTTTTTTGTAAAAAAAAAATTTATTGAGATTTTATTCCTCAGTATTCCTGATGTTTGAACTACAGTCCAGATGGTAGTGTTGTTCACTTTTAGCTGGTTCATCTGGTTCAAGAAGAAGAGACTGAAAGTGAAGTGGCGCTATGTACTCAATTGTTGTAAGTTTGCAACAGAGAAGAATCATGTTGGAAAATGGAGGCGTACAGATAAAAATTATTTTCAATGACTGTCTTTTAGCAGTTTTGGCTGTGTTTAAACTTGGCATTAACAAGCTATCTGTATCCGGATGTTGTCCATATACACATTGAAAAGACAAGTGTAAATGCAGTTCTGATCAGAATGTTATCCGATCAGTATGTCCTGGTCCAGAGGTAGTCAAGTACACATTGGATCTCAGTATAATGTAAATGCAATCCAGCCATCTTGTCTGCATTCACAGGTCGACAGCATGTAAAACACATCATCATCATCATCACCTTTATTTATATAGTGCTTTAAACAAAATACATTGCGTCAAAGCACTGAACAACATTCATTTGGAAAACAGTGTCTCAATAATGCGAAATGATAAAGGCAGTTCATCAGTGAATTCAGTTATGTCATCTCTGTTCAGTTTAAATAGTGTCTGTACATTTATTTGTAATCAAGTCAATGATATCGCTGTAGATGAAGTGACCCCAACTAAGCAAGCCAGAGGCGACAGCGGCAAGGAACCGAAACTCCATCGGTGACAGAATGGAGGAAAAAACCTTGGGAGAAACCTGCTAGAATTTTGATATCCTAGGTATTATCAGGACGTAGCGGAGTATAATGTAAAAGGAGCTCATTCAAATACTGAGGTGCTAAACCATTCAGGGCTTTATAAGTAATAAGCAATATTTTTAAATCTTGTTTGATAGGGAGCCAGTGCAGCGATGACCCTGTGGCCGGCCGCTCAGCTGCAGCGGAACGCAGCTGTGTGTCTGTCTGTGTGTGTGTGTTTCAGACTGGGCCAAACCAATACTTCCAATCTTAAGGGGGGATCCGAGCGGCCCCTCCCAACTTAGACTGATCCTCGTATTTCCTGACATCCGATTGGCTCAAAGGCGCCGATCAAAGGAGTTTACTTGGTTAGGTTTGAGTTTGTGTGAATCAAACAGAGACAGACGGTAAAAATGGCGAAACGAAGGAAAGAAGAGAAAGAAATGGGTGGGGCCGAAAAAATAAGAATGAAAAAGAAAAAAATGTTGGCACAAGAGGCAGCTAAATGTGCCAAATTAACGGACCTTTTCCGCACTGAAAAGGGTGCTGTGGCAGGAGGTGCAGGAAGGATGAGGAAGGACCCAGCAGCATGGATAGGACAGGTGCACGATTAGGCCGGCGAGTGGCGGCGACACGCTGGCTGGCTGACTGTGCGTGAGCGTGGCGTTTCTGTTGAGTGTAAGCTGCGTGGTGTTTGCGTAGCGTTGTCCATGTCTTTGCCTGGTCTTTGCACACCAGAAACGTGTCTGACGCGGCGCTGCTGCTAGGTGACATAATATGATAAGACTCTGGTAGACAAATAAAAATAAAAATAAGCCTCAATGAATACAGTATTCTGTGTCATACATTAAAAATACATAAATACATACATAAATACATAAATAGTCAGGGATGCATGACACAATAAAGCCCAAAGACTTAAATAAAGCCCAAAGACTTATACCCCGAGGAGGAGGAGGAGGAGCAGCAGGAGAGAGGAGGAGGAGAAGAGAGGAATAGGAGCAGCAGCAGGAGAGAGGAGGAGAAGGAGTAGCAGGAGGAGAAGAACAGGAAACAGACAGGTAGAGGGGCAGTGTGCAGGGCTGGGTAGGCAATCATATTAGGCATATCAATCAATCAATCAAAGCTTTATTAAGAACACGCACACAAAAATAGAAAAATACAGCACAATGTTACATATTTACATAAAGGATAAAATGCCAATAGTTCCACATACTAGATAATAACCTGACTGAAGCACAGATTGAATTAGAAAATGTATTATTCTTTGTCATATTTATTACTCATGTTCTTCTCATGCATATGTTATGTAGCTGTACAATCAGTAAGCAGAGACAGGGTCCAGCAGAGGCAGGGTCCAGCACAGGGGAAGCTGAGGCAGGGAGAGTTGAAAGTGAGTACACACACACACACACACACACACACACACACACACACACACACACACAATCTCTATTGTATGGGACTTCATTGTAGTTTTTGAGTATGAGTGGGTGTGAGTATTTGTAACTATTTTATCACTCCGACTGACTGTACACATGACATGCTGGTAGTTCGCAGTATACTGTGTGACTTATGTGTTTGAGATTAGGTTTTGCTGACCTGGTTGGGTTCAGTGCAGTGGACTTGCTTATACAACCTGAGGAGGCAGGTGTTATCCTAAAGTTTCTTCAAGGTCTTCAGCGTAATCTGATTGTCTTTATACCATAAAAACACTATTAGAATGAAAATAACTGCAAAAAATCCTGCTCGTGCACCAAGGGCACTCGCGTAAAAGGCCTCTCCGTCTTAAAGTCCCGGGCTGAATTTCAGTCCCAGTACGTCCCTGCTTGTGATCGATATGATACATCTTAATTCACTGCTACGGACTGAGGGCGGTCATATAAGTACGATTTAAACCATGCTAATGCACTTCCACTGATGCCAACAAAGTGTTCAAGTCTACGCAAAAGAATGTTGTGGTCAATTGTGTCAAACGCAGCACTAAGATCCAATAAAACTAATAGAGAGATACGCCATCGATCAGATGATAAGAGCAGATCATTGGTAACTCTAAGGAGAGCAGTCTCAGCCCTATGATACGGTCTAAATCCTGACTGGAAATCCTCACATATACCATTTTTTGTCTAAGAAGGAATATAATTGTGAGGATACCACCTTTTCTAGTATCTTGGACAGAAAAGGGAGATTCGAGATTGGTCTATAATTAACTAGTTCTTTGGGGTCAAGTTGTGTTTTTTTTTTTTTTTTTTTTATGAGAGGCTTAATAACAGCCAGTTTGAAGGTTTTGGGGACATGTCCTAACGACAATGAGGAATTAATAATAGTCAGAAGAGGACCTATGACTTCTGGAAGCACCTCTTTTAGGAACTTAGATGGTATAGGGTCTAACATACATGTTGTTGGTTTAGATGATTTAACAAGTTTATACAATTCTTCCTCTCCTATAGTAGAGAATGAGTGGAACTGTTCCTCAGGGGGTCTATAGTGCACTGTCTGATGCGATACTGTAGCTGACGGCTGAATGGTTGCAATTTTATCTCTAATAGTTTCGATTTTAGAAGTAAAGTAGTTCATAAAGTCATTACTGCTGTGATGTTGGGAAATGTCAACACTTGTTGAGGCTTTATTTTTCGTTAATTTAGCCACTGTATTGAATAAATACCTGGGGTTATGTTTGTTTTCTTCTAAAAGAGAAGAAAAGTAATCAGATCTAGCAGTTTTTAATGCTTTTCTGTAGGATATGGTACTTTCCCGCCAAGCAATACGAAATACCCCTAGTTTTGTTTTTTCTCCAGCTGCGCTCCATTTTTCGGGCTGCTCTCTTGAGGGTGCGAGTATGCTCATTATACCATGGTGTCAAATGGTTTTCCTTAACCTTCCTTAAGCGTAAAGTGTAAACACCACACCTCTCTCACGAAATGTCAGAAAAAATAGGGAGAACACCTGTGTGTGTTGAGCTAATGAGACTCCTACACTTATCTTTGATTTGTAAAATGATCTGCGACTGAAAATGGGTTTTTGTTAGATGTGAGCCCAAATCATCACAATTAAAAGAACCAAAGACTTAAACAACTTCAGTCTTTGTGCATTGAATTTATTTAATACACAAGTTTGACAATTTGAGTTGAATTACTGAAATAAATGAACTTTTCCACAACATTCTAATTTATTGAGATGCACTTGTGTATGTGTGTGTGTATATATATATATATATATATATATATATATATATATATATATATATATATATATTAGTGGTGGGCCGTTATCGCCGTTAACGTGCTGTGTTAACGCGAGACTCTTATCGTGCGATAAAAAAAATATCGCCGTTAATCTATTGTCAAAGTTGGGTTAGGAGCTGGGTCTATACTAAGCAAGCTATGATGACTTTCAGCTTGATATTTTATATAACCGACTGGTTGAGGCCATCCTAACGGACAGCGACACTGAACTGAGCTCTCTTCTGCAAAGTTCTCCTCAAAGTCCCTCCTGCACCGGAACGAACAAATACAAATCGCAGTTTGAAACAAACAACAAGATGTGAAAGAGCCCGATTCAGTCCTCGCTGTGTTCTGGTGTTCAGGGCTCACGCAGAGAAAGGCGCCTCCAGACGCTAAAAATAAGCGTTTTCTTGATCATCAAATTTGCTTATTTTTGCTCTAGTGCCGACAAATACATAAGAAATATGTCAAAATATCCACCTTGGAAATTATGCTCGAAAAAACTCTCAGTTATTTCTTAAGTGAAAGTAAACAGTTGAGGAAAAATGGGATGTGTATTATATTGGATACATTCATCTTCTCTTAAAGTTACCGCGCCTAATTTAGCTACTGGCTGCTGTAATGTTAATCCAAGAAAATTAAAATGAAAATCACTCACTGCTCTTGACTACTTTGTAGTTTTAACAGTCAAACCAAAAGTTATTCCGACACCAGATATATTTTTTGATATATATAGCAAAACTGTAATAATGTGAGAAATGTTGAAGGTGTCTGAATAAATGCAGGTTTCATTGTATATTTCATTTTTACATTGAAGACTATCCAGTGCTTTTTTACATTTAAAGAGTAACTAAACCCTAAACCAACTTTTTTAGTTAATGATCTATAAGAATGGGGCTTTATTAGTGCTGTTCATTGTTTCGAGTAACTTTTTTGACATTTGAGTATAAAGTGTTTTAATTCTACAATATATGGTGTAAAAACGTCTGAGTGTTGCCCTCTTCAGGTCGAACGGTGGCTACTGCAGTTGATTTTTCCTATTGGATGTTGCGGTGGCAAGTGACGTAAGCAGTGGCAGGTGACGTAAGCAGATTCCAGCTCACCACGCCCCTTGGTACGAGCTACCACGCCCCTGGCAGTATAAAACAATCTTGTTCCGTCAAAATCACTGTAGTGAGTCGGGAGTTGGAATTGCGAGTATTGAAAACAATCAGGATAGACTATTATAGCATCTATTTAGCATATCAATTATATAGATATTTAGATCTTCAAGTTAGTGTAGATTTATCTGTATTAGGTCAGTGGTCAGGACGGTTCACGCCGCTCTCGCTCAGCCCCGCCCTAGGTTCGTCCCCTCTATCTACTCTGTGATCTGCCCACTTTTCAGCATTTTTCAAATATTATCAGTGGGTGGAGTCAGGCTCTGACCAGGGGTTTAGTTACACTTTAATTATTTAGTTTCTGTACCTTGACACCTACAAACTTGAAAAAAAAAAACCTTAAACATTGTGTAAATAGCACAAATAAATAAAAATAAACTAACATACAAATTAAACAATTTCAAACAGGGCCCACTGGTACAACCTTCACCGGGTCCCCGCTTGTGCAATGTGGAATTCGTTTACAGCTTTTTCAAGCAGTTTGTGATGCATTTTGGAAACAGGAGATTTACATTTCTAATGCACCATCAAGCTTGATAAACCCCTTCTCAAAGACTTACTGTTTGTGAATTTTATTTGGGTAACACACATATTCTGAATGCCGTCGGCAGAATTCGAATGAGCCATTTTAATCTAGATTAATTAAGATTTTATTTATCACATACAAGCTATGTGTTGCAAACACGCCAGGTTCCACCTCTACACAATCACGGCGCACACCCTCATCTGAGTTCTAACCATCACCACCTGATCCTCATCACCTGCCATCCACCACAGCACTAGAAAAAATACACACACACGCACCCAGTCATTGGGTGCCCATCACCACTGTATCATCTACAAACTTGATGACATAAGTGGGGGTGTGAAAGGACACACAGTCATATTTCTAGAGGAAGTAGAGCAGCGGGCTCAAAACATATCCTTGTGGGGCTCCTGTACTGGGTGATGATGATGAAGGTGGTCTCACCCACCCCCACTACCTGAGATCTGCATGATAGAAAAACAAGAACCCAGTTAGAGTGGGGCATTCAGTTCGGGCTTTCTGAACTTGGAGATCAGATTGTGGGGGACTGTAGAATTTATAGAGTACATGATGGAAAAGATGCATTGGGAACAGCATACATAGACATAGAAATTCCTACTCACTGTCAAAATAATACTCTAGATTTAATACTGTAACATGGAGTTGATGCTGATGGTGTTAAAATTATGCAGCCAAGCGATGATATCACAGATCATTATGTCTAGTCTTGTGTAAACCTCATATAGCTAAAACTGTAAATTATACTCTTTGTTACAAGTTTGGTAGAACTAGGGCTGTCACGATATTCAGTTTTTCATATCACGGTTATTGTGGCCATAAGATTTCACAATATTGATATATCGTGATATCTATAGAAACAATGGGGAGGATAAAATATATGAGTTAGATTATTTTTTACTTTGTTTATTGAGGTTTTTTTCATCCAATGAGCATAAGGATACTGATAAACGCAGGGCACAAGACTCTGGCTTTCTCTGTCTTCTTTGAAGCTCCTATGAAATAAGAAAATACTGTCAAGTTTAACAGTATGATGAATAAATATTAATGGTAACACTTTACAATAAGATGTCATTTGTTAACATGAATGTACTAACATCAATGAAAAAATCAATTTATTACACAATTTATTAATCTTTGTTAATGTTAAAGGGGGGGGGGGGTGAAATGCTCTTTTTCACTCTATATCCTGTTAATCTTGAGTACCTATAGAGTAGTACTGCATCCTTCATAACTCCAAAAAGTCTTTAGTTTTATTATATTCATAAGAGAAAGATAGTCTGTACCGATTTTTCCCGGAAAAACACGACCGGCTGGAGGCGTGACGTGTGGGCGGAGCTAAAGAATCACGAGCGCCAGTAGGCTTTTGTGTTGAGAGCATTTGGAAGTTGTGACATTACCGTGAGGAAAAAAAAACATCATCCAAAACAAACCTTGGCTAACAGTCAGATTAAGTCGTTTATTTATGATCCAGAATCAGATCCCGAGGCTGAAACTGAATGAGAGCAGCATCAGCAACGACTCACTCTGAGCGGGGCTCGAACCCGGGTCTCCGGCATGGGAGGCGGACGCACTAACAAGGAGGCAGAGATATTTTAGGCAGTTTTACTCACCGGCTGCGGTTCCAACACACGATCGTGACCCTTTTTCGTTGGGATTGCATCATCCTTAAGAAATAAACGATATGCAAATCCGTCGTCAAACTGGGCCTTGTTTGTAAAACAAGCATCTTCGAAAAGCAGGGAACAAACAAAAACACTTGCACAACTCCGTTGATGCTCTGTAAAAATAAACTCCATCCACTGGTCCCTTAATGCTGTTTTTTTGGGGGGTAATCTGTGCAGGGTTGTCTTGCCCTGGCAACCAAAAAAACACTTCTTTTGTGACTTTTCGCGACGCTCTCGCTCTGATCAGTGAATGAATGTCTGTGCTCAGCCTCTCAGTGCTCTGCTATACGGGAGCGCGCGCTCTTCCGGCAGACGTGCCCTTAGGACCCATATAAGGAAATTCCGCTCCATCTAACGTCACACAGAGCCATACTCGAAAAAAAACTTTCCGAAACTTGTGACAAACCGGAAGGACTATTTTGGGAACAAAAATACTCCTTCAAACGTACAACTTAATTTTTGAAACTTTGTCCATTTTTAGCATGGGAATCCAACTCTTTAACAGTGTAAAAAACTCAGTATGCATGAAATAGCATTTCACCCCCCCCCCCTTAATAAAAATAGACTAATTCATTGTTCATCTTAGTTCAAGTTGCATTAATGCTTACAAACACAACTTGTGGTTTTCATAATGCATAAGTAAATGCAAAAAATAATATGAACTAAAATTAATAAATGTTGTGGAAATATGTGACCATGGACCACAAAACCAAGTCATAGGATGTATTTTTAGCAATAGCCTCAAAAAAACATTTTATTGTCACGGTTGCTAAACCATGGTCTCGGGTTTTGCACTATGTGGGTGGAGAGAGTTTGTGTCTTGCGTCAGCACTGATTGATTCTTGTGGGCATCTCCGCTAATTGTTCATGATCACCAGCTGCTACTCGTAAGCCTTTGCCTACTTATAGCCCTGTCTTTCATCTTGTGTTTGTCAGAGCATTGTTTGTCAATCTTAGTGTTACTTGTGTTAGTGTTAGAGTTGCTGCCAACTCACCATCACACCTTGGATCACCCGTGAGCTTTGTCTCTTCCCGGATATCTCCCAGACCTTCAAGATTAACCTTACCTCCTGTCTTCATGTTTGTTTTTTCATTTAATAAATGTTATAACTCGCACTTGCTTCCTTACCTCCTTGATACCATTACAGAACGCTCTGACCAGACATGGAAGCAGCGAGTACCACTTCTCTCACAGACTTTATTCATCAGTGTCACCCTTATGGATCAGCAGCAGGAGAGTATAGCCAACATCGGACGCATGGTCCAAGCACTTGTGACACAGGTGTCTGAGCTTACACAGCAGATCCATCAGCTGACCTCTCCCGCTGTGCCCCCTGCACTGCCCGTTCCCCGGGACATCCCCTAAGCCCACTATTGACCCGAACCTCGTCTTCCGGTGCCGGAGAGTTACTCTGGTGAGCCAGATTTCTGCAGAACATTCTTAACCAAGTTACACTACTCTCCGGTAAGGCCGCTTTGTGGGGAACGGCAGGGTGGGAGAACCACCACCCATGCTGCGCCTCGTTCCACTCCCTCTCGGAAGAGATGAAGAGATTGTTCAACCGTGCCGTGACCGTCAAGGAAGCAGCCCATCAGCTTGCGGATCTCAGGGAAAAAAAGATCTATCTGTAGCTGATTATTCCATCAAGTTTCGCACCTTTGGCGGCTGCGTGCCAGTGGAACGAGGAGGCGCAGTGGGATAGATTCCTGCATGGGCTGGCTGACCATGTTCACAAGGAGATCTACCTCCTCGAGTTGCCAACCAGTCTCAAAGGGCTCATCAACTTTGTGCTCCGTGTGGACGGTCAGATTAACCGCCTAGGGGTGCAGACCAGTCACACACGCTTTCTCAACATCCCGGAGAGTGGTAACTTGAGTCGAGAGAACATGCTCGGTCCCTATCATCTATCACGAACTCATGCAGGTGGGTAGAGCTCGACTGTCCTGGGAGGAAAGAGAGAGGCAGAGGTCCCGTGAACTGTGGTGGCTAAAATCACCTATATCATCTCATCCCTCACAGGTCCTGGTCTATGATGGGCAGAGACCATTTGGACACAAGCTGGTCCGGCAACCCTATCCCTAGGCAATTTCATTGCTCACTTCCAGGAAGCATTTGGCACCACCGAGGGTGATTCATAAAACAGGGCAAGATGAATATACACCAGTATACCCTGCAATTCAGAACCCTAGCAGCAGCCAGTGGCTGGAACGAGACGTCCCTACTAACCGCCTTCCGTCAAGGTCTGGATCTTAAGTTGCGCCTCCACCTGGCCGCTTATGACGACTCATGTCGTTTAGACAGATTTATCCAGCTCACAATTAGATGTTCCAATCGACTTCAAGCCTGCCTTAAAGAATCCTCACCTGACCCTGAACCAATGGAAACTCTTAGCCATAGGTTAACACCAACTGAGTGGCAGAGGCGGCTGACCCAGGGACTGTGCCTCTACTGTGGCTCAGGAAACCACCAGATCCTAGTTTGCTCCCTTCGCCCACCATGGCCAGCGGTGAGTTATATCCAACCATCACCTATTAAGATGAATCCACTCACCACCATTGTACAACTTACTGCTGACAACGTCACTCTTCCAGTAACCACCCTCCTTGATTCTGGGTCAGCCGGGAACCAGTGTTGCTCCATTGATATTCCCCCTTGTTACCAAGAGTTCCAAGAGCCTTCTGCCCGCAAAAAACCTCACAACTTCCTCCACACCACCCTTGGGATTGTGCCATACCTGATTCCGGGTACGTCAGTGCCTCACGGGAAGATCTACCCACTCTCCCTTCCAGAACAGAAGGTCATGGAGGAGTACATTGAAGAGGTTCTCAAACATGGTTACATTGTTCATCCACATCCCCTGCCGCTTCCACCTTCTTATTCGTGGCCAAGAAGGATGGAGGTCTGCGACCCTGCTTCTACTACCGAGCCCTAAACCAAGTTGCAGTCAAATTCCAGTACCCTCTTCCCCTTGTCCCAACCACCCTAGAACAGCTCAGAGGAGCAGTCATCTTTTTTAAGTTAGATCTCAGAAGTGCATATAACCTATTCCTCAAGTAAGAAAAACGCACCTTCCATCAACCATCCGTTCAATTTCTAGTCTATATTATCAATAGCTTCATCATTCACATGGACGAGGGGAAGATCCAAGTCGTCACCTCCTGGCCACTCCCATCAACCATAAAAGAACTCCAACATTTCCTAGGCTTTGCTAATTTCTAGCGCCGTTTTATAAAAAATTACAGTTCCATTACCAGTCCCATCTCCATCCTGGACTCCTGCTGCCACCGAAGCTTTCGCAACCCTGAAACAAGCCTTCACCAGAGCCCCCATCCTTTTTCATCCTGACACAGACCTCCCTTTCGAAGTGGAAGTGGTGGCCTCGACCACTGGAGTTGGAGCGCTATTATCACCGCAGCAGAAGACCCCTCAAAGACTCCATCTATCGCCGCCTTCTCCCAGAAACTCAGCCTGGCAGAGACAAACTAAGACATCGGTAACCGGGAACTTCTAGCCATCAAATTGGCACTGGAGGAATGGCGACATTGGCTCGAGGGAGCAGCACACCCTTTCACGGTATTCACTGACCACAAGAACTTACAATATCTATGAGAGGCTAAAGAAGGTCTGGCTGTCCACTCGCGACATCCGACTGCGCCTGCCCTGCAAGAAACTGAGTCCCAGATTCATCGGCCCCTTCACCATCCTAGAACAAGTCAACCCAGTCATCTACAAACTCCAACTCCCTCCTCAATATAAAATTCATCCCACTTTCCATCTTTCTCTTCTAAAACCCTGTCTCCACAGAGCCTGGTTGGACAGAGGAACCCCCTATCCCACTACTGCTAAAGGAAGGAGCCGTCTACAAAGTAAGGGAGATCTTGGTATCCCGATGACTTAGTGGGAGATTAGAGTATCTCGTCAACTGGGAAGGTTACGGCCCAGATTGCAACCAGATCGCCCTGCTCCCAGAGGCCAAAGAAGACCACCACGTCGCCGGGGTCGTCGGCCCTCAGGAGCGGGCCCTGGAGGAGGGGGTTCTCTCAGTCAGTCAGAATAATCACAACGCACTCCCACACCTGAGTATTAATCATCAGCACCTGTTCACCATCCAATTATCAATCATCGACAGCACTATAAAAGCACACACCTCGGATCCTCAGTTGTCCGATCTCGTGACTACGCAGCGGAACATTCCCCTGCTAGTTACTTGCATTGACTCCTACTAATACTAACCGTTTGTGTTCACGGCACAGAGGTCAGCTAATTCTCAGCACATAGAGACTCTTTCACCTAGATATCACACTATAGAGACTGTGTCTGTTCCCCGAACTAGAAAATACAAAAAACGTCCAAACCAAGTTAAGATTAACAATTTAATTGAGGTTCAACAAATAAAAAAACAGATGCAATATGGATAAACAAATGATAAAGCTTTGCTTATTGAATATCAGAACCCTTTCTACGAAAATTTTTTTGTAAATAATATGATCACTGATCATAATATAGATGTGCTCTGTTTGACAGAAACCTGGCTAAAACCTGAGGATTACATTATTTTAAATGAGTCCACCCCCCAATATTACTGTTATAAACATGAGCCGCATCTAAAAGGCAAAGAGGGAGGTGTTGCTTCAATTTATAACAACGTGTTCAGGATTTCTCAGAGGGCAGGCTTCAAGTATAACTCATTTGAAGTAATGGTGCTTCATATAACGTTATCAAGAGAAAAAAATGTTAATGATAAATCCCCTGTTATGTTTGTACTGGCTACTGTATACAGGCCCCCAGGGCAACATACATACTTTATTAAATAGTTTGGTGATTTTACATCTGAGTTAGTTCTGGCTGCAGATAAAGTTTTAATAGTTGGTGATTTTAATATCCATGTTGATAATGAAAAAGATGCATTGGGATCACAATTATAGACATTCTGAACTCTATTGGGGTTATACAACACGTTTCAGGACCTACTCATTGTCAAAATCATTCTACATGATATCTCAGCTCATTATTTAGTTTTATGGTAGAACCATCACTTCTACCACAAAAGACAGCTTTTTAAAGGGGGGGTGAAATGCTATTTCATGCATACTGAGTTTTTTACACTGTTAAAGAGTTGGATTCCCATGCTAAACATGGACAAAGTTTCAAAAATTAAGTTGTACGTTTGAAGGAGTATTTCTGTTACAAAAATACTCCTTCCGGTTTGTCACAAGTTTCGGAAAGTTTTTTTCGAGTATGGCTCTGTGTAAAACTGCTTAAAATATCTCTGCCTCCTTGTTAGTGCGTCCGCCTCCCATCGGAGACCCGGGTTCGAGCCCCGCTCAGAGCGAGTCGTTGTTGCTGCTGCTCTCGTTCAGTTTCAGCCTTCACAGCTGTCACAACTTCCAAAGGCTCTCAACGCAAAAGCTTACTCGCGCTCGTGATTCTTTAGCTCCGCCCTCACGTCACACCTCCAGGCGCTCGTGTTTTTCTTGGAAAAATCGGTAAAGACTATCTTTCTCTTATGAATATAATAAAACTAAATACTTTTTGGAGTTATGAAGGATGCAGTACTACTCTATAGGTACTCAAGATTAACAGGATATTGAGTGAAAACGAGCATTTCACCCCCCCTTTAAGTTTTCTTCCTGATGTATCCAAATTCCTTAGCATATCCAAAACCTCATCTAAACCAACAAAATGTATGTTAGACCCTATACCATCTAAGCTCCTAAAAGAGGTGCTTCCAGAAGTCATAGGTCCTCTTTTGACTAATATTAATTCCTCATTGTCATTAGGATATGTCCCCAAAACCTTCAAACTGGCTGTTATGAAGCCGCTCATCAAAAAAACACAACTTGGCCCCAAAGAACTAGTTAATTATAGACCAATCTCGAAACTCCCTTTTCTGTCCAAGATACTAGAAAAGGTGGTTTCCTCACAATTAAATTCCTTCTTAGAGAAAAATGGTAGATGTGAGGATTTCCAGTCAGGATTTAGACCGTATCTTAGTACTGAGACTGCTTTCCTTAGAGTTACAAATGATCTGCTCTTATCATCTGATCGTGGGTGTATCTCTCTATTAGTTTTATTAGATCTTAGTGCTGTGTTTGACACAATTGACCACAACATTCTTTTGCATAGACTTGAACACTTTGTTGGCATTAATGGAAGTGCATTAGCATGGTTTAAATCGTACTTATATGACCGCCATCAGTTCGTAGCAGTGAATGAAGATGTATCATATCGATCACAAGTGCAGTATGGAGTACTGTAACGGATATGCAGGTCATCGATTCATGGGTTCTTAAGTAATGAATCACGGTTCGTTGAATCTAAAACAATGCAAAACCAAAGCTTGTAGATTTTGAATTCAGGCATATCAACCCAAATCTCTCTAAACTAAATGCCTGGCCTGGCGCCAGCCTGGCTGGATTTAAATTATTTACAACAATAAATTCCACAGTCACGTGAGCAGCCTCAACAGAGAAACGAAACACCCACATTCAAAAAAACACACACACAAACTTTTCTTTACGCTCTTTATGTAAGTTCTTAATAATATGTATTTTGAATATGTTTGTGCGTTGCATAAAATGGTTCATACTTGTTATTCAAGGATTATAAGTTGCTGACTTGTAAATTGGAAATGCTTCTCCTAATTTAATGTCCTCAAATAAGGGTCATGGTTCTGTAACCCTACTCCTGATCAGCTCATAAAACTTTATGATCCCACTGGGAAACAGGACAGGAAAAAGCCAGCCCACTGGCACCTTCTCTCAATGTATTCTAAACTGGTACCTTTTCTCAATGTATTCTAAATATATTAAGTATTGCTTTTTGGTGAATTAGATGTATTCCATTATCAAAAAATTGGAGTATCTACAATTTTATCATGTGTTAATCTTTAAATGTGTGTAATTATGCATATGAATGTAACGTTGTGTTTCTATTAGTTATGTATGTAATTTTTGGTATCTTTGGAATTGTCATGTTGTGACCCAACTATCCACCTATATGAAAGGTGTGTAAAATGTATTAATCTGGAATTACGAACTTGCTGGAATATCACTGCTGAAATCTTATAAGCCAGAACTTATTGGAGTGGGTGTTTCCCCAGAGACAAAGGAACTTTTTCCCGCTTCAGATCGCGGACGTTCATTGGTTGTTCATGCGAACAGAGGCGTGAACCAGTTGAGCCATAAGGACTGACCCAGGAAGTTCCTCCCTCTCTTCTCTTCTCCTCTTGTCCCTGTCTGGTCCCTCTCAGCACGGCGACTGAGAGAACAGTTGTTCTCATGGCTCCTTCAGGAGCTTTCATCTCCGTTGTTTTCATTTCTTTTCCCTACTAAGTTTATTCACCTATTCGCCTCTCCACATGAGTAAGATGAATTCTGAATCATTACGTTTGTTGGACCTTTCAAATACCGTGCGATTCCCCAGCAGCCCCGGAAGACACGAGAGAACACGCCCAATCCCAAAGAGACCACATGCAAGTATCATTCTCTATGGAGATTTAAATGCTGCTTAAAGTTTGTCTATTACCTTTTCAAGGTGATTTTATTTGTTGTTGTCTTTCAAGGGTTACTGTCTGTGAGTTTGCATAACTGAGCCTATTCTGTGATCACGCCTATTCTCTCACCTCTCTCTCTCATCTCTCGCTCTCATCCTCTCTCACTCCTTTTCTTTCTCTCTCTCTCTCCCTCATTTGGATTCTGTTATGTCTTGTACAAAGTTTACTCTCTGTATTGTCATACTCATATTTACTCTGTGTGATTTGTAGTTTGATGTATTATTAGTTCAATTATTAAAAACCAATATATATATATTCACGATTGCCTCTGGCGCTCACATTACGAGTCAATGAAATGTCTGATCTTTAGCAACAAGCTCTTTACTTTTAGTAACGAAATTTCATAATGATAGGATAATGCTTTCATGGCCAGAGAATATTTTTCCTTGAATTATAAGAAGTGATAACTTTATTGAAAGTTGATAAATTAATCTTATGGCCGTTTGCTGGACAAACCACTGTTTGATTTGCGGTAATTTACAGAAAGAGATATCACTATAATTGACATGAAGAATGGAATATTGAAATATTAATGAAAAAATTACAGTGCCTTGTAATGAGTTATTCATATATGCAATATTAAATTCCCTATTTATCATTTGAGTTAATTATAATGTACAACCCAGTGCGGCTACAGTACTTTTCAAAGTCTCCAGCACTCATAGATAGAAGCACTAGAGTGAGGCAAGATGGCACCTGTGTTCGGCTTTGCCTCTGCTCCCTCTCTGTTATCAAATGTAATTTTGGATTTTCTAGTGCTGTTTGTTGCTTTATCAGCCCTTACAACTAGTAGCTGTGTCTCAGCTACTTTTAAATATGATCGACACACTTTCTTCCGAATCAATGAGCAGATGAAAGACTTTTGTGTTACCTGGGCCAGGTACGCGGAGTTTTTCCCTCCAGTTTTTGAGTGCTCCACGTCATCACCGGAGTACCTGTTGCTAGCTAAGCCCCGCGGCAAGAGAAGGAAGCGGGGATCGAGGGCTGGAGTTGGGGCCAGGCTGAGGAAACACCGTGGGCAACTACCATGTCCGAGCGGCTCCGGATCTGTCTGGGACGAGCGGTGCCTGCGGTCGGTTCCGGTCTGTGAATCGGGCGGGAACTCGTCCGGAGCGTCTCCGTCCCTCCAATATGACCGGATTTTTCCGACTCGGCGGCTCCAAGATTTCCCTCTGCGTGAGCGGGTCCTGTGTCCTGTTACATGCCGGGTCCTGTCACCGCAGCGCTGCCCTGATGATCAGCGCGCACCGGCCTTGGATCTGGCACAACCGACTCGGATTGCTCTTCTCAACGCTCGCTCCATTGCAAACAAGGCCTTCTTCCTCAGCGAATTATTCTCAAAGGAACACCTTGACTTTATGTTCTTAACAGAGACCTGGTAGCGTGAAATGGAGTACACTCATCTGAACGAGCAGTGCCCTCCGGACTGTTCTGTGTTTGGGACACCCCGGGTCTCGCGGCGAGGAGGCGGACTCGCACTTGTGTACCGGGACTGCTTCTGCTGCAGGTTGATGAACTCAGGCTCTTTTGACTCCTTTGAGATGCAGATGACTAAGTTTGGCAACAATGACTCATTTTATTGCATTTTAATTTATCGACCTCCTGGTCCCGGACGCTTGTTTTTAGAGGATTTCTCTGAATTTTTATCTTCAATTATCAAACTTGAAAATGTTCTGATACTCGGGGATTTTAACCTCCATATCGATGATGCTTCGTGTAATCTGGCATCTGAGTTTTTAACACTCACTGAAGCATTTCATTTTAAACAGCATGTCTCTGGTCCTACACATACAAAAGGCCACACTTTGGATCTTGTTTTCACTTTAGGCCTGAACATTGACCAGTTGAGTGTTACAGACATTAATGCGACAGACCACTGTTGTATATTTTTTAACTTGTCTTCCAATGTGGACTATCTTCCTTCCAAACCGATGTCACAAAGACGCATCATAAATGGATCCACAGCGGAGAAATTTTCAGAGTTATTTGAACCCAGTGTTTTTGATGGCTGTAGTGAGCCTGAATCTTTTATGCAGTCTTTTAATAACCACTGTTTGTCTGTTTTAAACATGGTTGCTCCACTAAAAAGTAAACGCACCTTCCCTAAAAATCCCTGCCCTTGGATAAATGAGGAAATCTTATCTTGCAGGAGAAACTGTCGTAAAATAGAACGTTTGTGGAAATGCACAAGTTTGGAAGTCCACAGACTGCACCTGAAGGACCTCATCGTGTCACTAAATGATAAAATAAAACAGGCCAGATCTGCCTATTTCTCTAATCTTGTTGTTCTGAACAAGAAAAATCCTAAAGTCCTGTTTGACACAATATCAAGAATTGTCTCTCCTTCAGCTCCTCGTACCAGTCCACTCAAAATCTGACTGCAACAGGTTTTTACATTCCTTTGTGAACAAGGTGCATGATATAAGAGCCTCTATAAACCCATCATCTGTCAACACATCTTGGGGTTTATCTCCTCAGAGCTCTTGGTCCACCTTCTCACCTGTCACTGAAGAGGACATTAAGGGTCTACTAAAAAAGGTGAAACCATCATCAAGCCCTCTAGATGAAATGCCAACTTCACTGCTTTTACATGTATTTGATTTAGTTGGTCCATATGTTGTTAAACTGATCAACCTTTCTTCTCAACCTTTTTTTTCTAAAATCTTGGAGAGAGCGGTGGCGGAGCAGCTGACTGCGTTTCTTAATGAAAATAATTTTATAGATAAATTTCATTCAGGCTTACGAAAATGTCATTCAACTGAGACTGCCCTGCTGAAGATTTCAAGTGACATTATGATGGCGGCTGACTCTGGGCAGTACTCTGTCTTGATCCTACTGGATTTATCGTCTGCTTTTGATACTCTGGACCATAATGTATTGTTAAAGCGTCTGCAAAATGAAACGGGTTTCTCTGGATCAGTTCTAAAGTGGTTTTCTTCCTACCTGAGTGACAGATCATTTTGTGTCTCTATTAACAATATTCTGTCTGAAGTGACCCCTCTGTCATATGGAGTTCCTCAAGGCTCAGTCCTAGGTCCTCTCTTGTTTTTATTGTACATTCGCCCTCTTGGTGAAATAATTCACGGTTTTAAAAATGTGTCATATCACTTTTATGCTGATGACATTCAGTTGTACTGTTCTTTTAAAGACTCTGAGTTTCATAAACTTACTGATTTGTTGGACTGCTTGTCTTGCATAAAGAACTGGTTATACAATAACTACCTACAGCTGAATACAAAAAAGACTGAAACTTTAATCTTTGCACCAGACCAAAAAATACCTCAAATCAAACAACACCTTGGTTCCTGGGTTCTTCCGTCCAGTCGAGCCTCAGAAACCTTGGTGTTCTGTTTGACCAATCGATGTCTATGGACAGTCATTCTAGACAGTTGGTCAAAAACTGTTTTTATCATTTGAGAAATATTTCTAAGTTGAGAGTGTTATTGTCTAAAACTGACTTGGAGATGATTATTCATGCTTTTATTTCTTCTCGTCTTGATTACTGTAATTCTCTTTTTACTTGTTTGAACAAATTGTCTCTGAGTCGACTACAAATGGTGCAAAATGCTGCAGCCAGGCTTTTAACTGGAACCAACAGAAGGGCGCACATTTCCCCGGTTTTATCTTCATTACATTGGCTTCCAGTCAAATTCAGAATTGATTTTAAAATTTTAGTCTTGACTTTTAGAGCCCTGCATGGACAGGCCCCCCAGTACATTACTGACCTGCTGACCCCTTACTCCTCCTCCCGAGCTCTTTTGTCTTCTGGTCAGAACCTTCTAACGGTCCCCAAAACCCGCTTTAAAACTCGGGGAGACCGGTCTTTCCAAGCAGTCGCCCCTAGACTCTGGAACACCCTGCCCCTGTCACTGCGAGTGGACGTTTCTGTTGATTCTTTTAAAAAGCAGCTGAAGATACTTTTATTTAAACAAGCTTTTAGTTGATTGGGCTTTTATGTTTTATTTTTTTAATATTTTGTGGTTTTAATTTTTATTCTCTTAGTTTTATTGTTCTTTTACTGCACTTTGTAAAGCACTTTGTGATTTATATCTGTGAAAGGTGCTATATAAATAAAATTTACTTACTTACTTACTTACCTCAGGGCTCAGCACTAGGGGCGCTACTCTTCATGCTTTATATGTGTAACGGATATGCAGATCATCGATTCATGTGTTTAATTCAGATTTTCCAAATGAAACCCATTTTGCACTAATTGCCTGGCCTGGCGCCAGCCTGGCTGGACTTAAATTAATTTACGATACCCGTGCAAGCCTCAAAGGAGAAATGAAAACCCCCAACCAAATTCCTGAAGACGAAGGAAACCTTTCTTAGAAGTTCCTTACTTTCATCATTTTATTAATAATATGTATTTTAAATATGTTTATGGATTGCATAAAATGGTTAATCCTTGTTATGTGAAGAGTATAAGTTGCTAGCTTATACTTTAGGAAATGTCTCTCCTCACTTTAACTTTCTCAAAGAGAGCCATGTTTCTGCAACCCCCACCCCTGCAGGTCGTAAAACTTTATGACCACCCTGGACAACAGGACAGGAGAGAAGCCAAATCACTGGTTTCCTTTCCTTATGCATTCTAAACTTACCTTTTTGTTTTTATGTTTTATAAATGTATTATGTATTCCTTTTTGGTACATTAGATGTTTCCCATATAAATTGGGACTATCTGCAATTTAGCAGTGTGTGTTAATCTTTAATGTGTGTAATTCTGCATTTGAATGTAACTTCATGTTTTGATCATTTTTATATATACAGTATTGCTCAAAATAATAGCAGTACAATGTGACTAACCAGAATAATCAAGGTTTTTAGTATATTTTTTATTGCTACGTGGCAAACAAGTTACCAGTAGGTTCAGTAGATTGTCAGAAAACAAACAAGACCCAGCATTCATGATATGCACGCTCTTAAGGCTGTGCAATTGGGCAATTAGTTGAAAGGGGTGTGTTCAAAAAAATAGCAGTGTCTACCTTTGACTGTACAAACTCAAAACTATTTTGTACAAATATTTTTTTTTTCTGGGATTTAGCAATCCTGTGAATCACTAAACTAATATTTAGTTGTATGACCACAGTTTTTTAAAACTGCTTGACATCTGTGTGGCATGGAGTCAACCAACTTGTGGCACCTCTCAGCTGTTATTCCACTCCATGATTTTTTAACAACATTCCACAATTCATTCACATTTCTTGGTTTTGCTTCAGAAACAGCATTTTTGATATCACCCCACAAGTTCTCAATTGGATTAAGGTCTGGAGATTGGGCTGGCCACTCCATAACATTAATTTTGTTGGTTTGGAACCAAGACTTTGCCCGTTTACTAGTGTGTTTTGGGTCATTGTCTTGTTGAAACAACCATTTCAAGGGCATGTCCTCTTCAGCATAGGGCAACATGACCTCTTCAAGTATTTTAACATATGCAAACTGATCCATGATCCCTGGTATGCGATAAATAGGCCCAACACCATAGTAGGAGAAACATGCCCATATCATGATGCTTGCACCTCCATGCTTCACTGTCTTCACTGTGTACTGTGGCTTGAATTCAGAGTTTGGGGGTCGTCTCACAAACTGCCTGTGGCCCTTGGACCCAACAAGAACAATTTTACTCTCATCAGTCCACAAAATGTTCCTCCATTTCTCTTTAGGCCAGTTGATGTGTTCTTTGGCAAATTGTAACCTCTTCTGCACATGCCTTTTTTTTAACAGAGGGACTTTGCGGGGGATTCTTGAAAATAGATTAGCTTCACACAGACGTCTTCTAACTGTCACAGTACTTACAGGTAACTCCAGACAGTCTTTGATCATCCTGGAGGTGATCATTGGCTGAGCCTTTGCCATTCTGGTTATTCTTCTATCCATTTTGATGGTTGTCTTCTGTTTTCTTCCACGTCTCTCTGGTTTTGCTCTCCATTTTAAGGCATTGGAGATCATTTTAGCTGAACAGCCTATCATTTTTTGCACCTCTTTATAGGTTTTCCCCTCTCTAATCAACTTTTTAATCAAAGTACGCTGTTCTTCTGAACAATGTCTTGAACGACCCATTTTCCTCAGCTTTCAAATGCATGTTCAACAAGTGTTGGCTTCATCCTTAAATAGGGGCCACCTGATTCACACCGGTTTCTTCACAAAATTGATGACCTCAGTGATTGAATGCCACACTGCTATTTTTTTTAACACACCCCTTTCAACTAATTCAACTAATTGCCCAATTGCACAGCCTTAAGAGCATGCATATCATGAATGCTGGGTCTCATTTGTTTTCTGAGAATCTACTGAACCTACTGGTAACTTGTTTGCCACGTAGCAATAAAAAAATATACGAAAAACCTTGATTATTCCAGTTAGTCACATTGTACTGCTATTATTTTGAACAATACTGTGTATTATGTTTAGTATTGTTCTAATCGTCATACTCTGACAGACCCATTTATCTAGAGCAAAGTAAGGAAAAATGTATGTAATCTGAATTACAAACTTGCTAGAAATATCCCTGAGGAAATCTGACACGCCCTAGATCACCAGGGGGTTGTTTTCTACAGAGACAAAGGAACTTTTTCCTGCTGCAGATCGCGGACGTTCATTGGATGTTCCCTCGAAAAAGGGGCTTGAACCATTTCTCCAGGACCACGCACGCTGTTTTCAAAAGGAACAGCGCGCAAAGCTCACACGCTCGACGCCGATCTCACGCCACGCACACTGGGCCATGCAAGTATCAGTTTTCTATGGAGATTTAAATGCTGCTTTAAATTGTTGCTATGATCTGATCGTTGTTGGCTTCCAAAAGTTACTGACTATGATTTCCATACCTGAGCTCCTTATGTGATCTCATTCTATTTTCTCTCTCTCTCTCTCTCTCTCTCTCTCTCTCTCTCTCTCTCTCTCTCTCTCTCTCTCTCTCTCTCTTTTATTTGGATTCCGTTATGTCTTGTATAAAGCTTACTGTTTGTATTGTCGTACGCATATTTACTCTGTGTGATTTGTAGTTTGATGTATTACTAGTTGATTTATTAAAAACCCATATACTGATGATTGGCTTGGACTCCACCCCACTTACATTACGAGTCACTGAGATGTCTGATCTTTAGCTACAAGCTTTAAATTTAGAAACTAAATTTATCATAAGGATAGGATAATGTTTTCATGGCCAGAGAATATTTTTCCTTGAATTATAATAAGTGATAACTTTATTGGAAATTGATAGGTCAGTCTGGTTTGCTGGACAAACCACTGTTTGATTTGCAGTAATTTACAGTAAGGCATATCACAACAATTGATATGGAGAATGGAATATTGACATATTAATGAGTAAATTACAGTGCCCTGTGATTATTTATTGGTATATGCAATTGAGCTATTTTTCATAATCAATCAAATTTAATGTAACTGTCATCTGAGATATAAATTAATCATATTCCTGATTAATTATTCAAATTCCCTATATATCATTTGAGTTAATTATTCTGTAAGACTCATTGTTGTTACATTATGGTGGATTATAACGCGGGCATTTCAAACGTCGTTTTGTGAGCAATCAATCTGTTTATATGGTTTTTAATAATTTCTGCACGTGCGCTATGAAATTATGTAACGTTACTTGTGAGATAAGTCGCAAGACAGCAAAAAGCTGGTCAGTCAGCACAGTTAGGCACTTATAGAAACTTAACAGTATAGTCACTGTTATTTTTGATGAAAGTAAACTGCAGTATAATGTTAAAAGTATCCTGTTAAGAAAGACCAAAATCTTTTTACAGTGAGAACATTTTAATATGAATAATTAAAAGATAAAGAAATCTTTTATTAGTTGCAACATGTAAATCTGAACATGAGCGATGTTCCTCTGATTCAGTTAAAAGGCCTTGCTTATTAAATATCATTATTGAATTTGTGGTAAACCACATGATATTCAAAAAAATAAACGATAAAAACTCCTGGTCTAAAATTGGCTTAGCTACCCGATTTTTAAACCTAAAACATTTAAATCATAAGTGCTATTTTGATAAATGTTTATTGGAGTCAAAAGTGGGAAAATTCCTGTTTTTGTTACATTTGTGTTTTGGAAGTGAACGGATTCTTCCTTTACCCTATGTTAATATAGCACCTCAGAGATAAAAACCTTTGGTTTGTTACTTGTGATTTTTGATGCAGAAAATCAGCCTGACAAACGATCAGATAATTTCTAAGTCATTTTGAAATTGTAATTCCGCTATCTAAACACCAGAGGGAACGCGTGGGTTAGAAATTTCAGGGTACGCCCTGCTTTCTGATTCTAGCATGCATGAGTGCAAAGCTGCCATCCTGTGGCCGTTTCAGATAATGCACTCTGATTGCTAATTTATAATCCCCTGTGATGTATTTGAATTAGATGTCTAAATTCTCGATAATTATTTGCATTTACAGCTTTGCTCGTGCGAATATTATTACAGGGAAACAAAAGAATGTTCCCTGCCTTTGACTGTTTACATTTACTTTGAGTTTGGTTCAAACATGATTTGAATTAAAATGTAATTGTTAATAGTGGAAATCTAGATGTGTCAGGTCAACTACGGTTTGACCCACTTAGAAGGTAAGCCATCTAGTGGCAGTCTCCTGTTAAATCGACTAACAGACCTCTGTCTTTTCCATTCTGTTTTGAATTGCATGTCCACTTTCACCCTGTTTGATTAATTTCATGATTATTAATGATAACTTACAAGCTATCATGGGTTATTATAGGATATTATTCAGATTTTCATTTTAATTCTTACATGCTTATTTTAAATTTTGATTTAAACCAGTTTTGAATTTTTAATTTGAATTAAGTTTTCTGCTCAGCAGGTTAAAGACAGAGAAGCAGTACTTCCCCCCCCCCCCCCTTGTGGTGAAAACCAGCTACTCCTTCTCTCTTGTTTCATTCCTGTCTTTTAATTTGATGTATATTATTTTGCTTCTCTCTTTTGACTTAGGTTATTTTGATAATTACCATTATTATCATAATTCCTTTGTTTTGTTTTATTATTATTATTAGGTAAAGCTGTTACCTTTCCTCTCTACATTTATAGTTACTCAATTGATGTTAAACAAACCAAACCTTAATTAACTTTAAGTTTCCTTTGTTCATCCTTTGTGTATTTGATCCCTCGGTGATTGGACAGTCATCTCAGGTTTCCAGTGAGCAAGGCTGCCCGACCGGTGTTACCGATACTGGCTGCAAGTGAAACTCTGTTCCTCTTGTGTCTGTCCGTTAGTGGCACGCATAAAACATCAGCAATTTGGCTCTCCAAAGGTTGTGCTAAAGTCACAAGCTGTTCGTTGCCAGAGTAACGGAGGACCGGGGACACTGCGGTTGAGTGTTTGGGGAGCACCGGAGAGGTTGACCAAGCCACTGGTTCCCACCTGAATGACTTCAATTCAACCAGGTGAACCAAAAGTGATAAAACCTATCCACTTATTATAAGCCACAGAATATTAGATATTCCCCCGGATATATTTTAAGTGTTTGACCCTTTTGCTTTTTTAAGCCACACCATATCTCTAGGTTTCCTACCCAGATAGCCCACTCACCTGTTGGCCCTATCTTAAAACCTAGCAGTAGGCTTAGGCCTCCTAATTCTCACAAACAAATTATTATTTTTATCTCATTTCAAGTGTTGTTCCACTTTGAACTTTTTCTACCCTCTGTTCTGTTGTGATTTGTTTCTTTCATTTCACATAGAGACGGTAACCTGTGAGCCACCAACACAAAGTTAAATCATAGAGTAACCAGCAGCCGGTGTCATCCCACGACCCGCTAGGCTACTGCCTGTCAAATCTCCATTTCAGGTCCTTCGTTGACCCAAGTTAATTGGCTACTTAATTGTCTGACTGTTTGCATCAGTTAGCCCAAAATTCTCATAAACGGCACAGCCCGTATGAATATAGCTCGTTAAACGCAGAACGAACTTGCATTGGTCTTTTTGTGTGTGTGTGCTGTGCTTCTCTCACCGACAGAGAATCAGGATGTTCCAGGCATCCAGTCCAGCAGTCCACGGGGGCCACCTCTCAACATGGTTGAAAGCAGTGACGACCCCCTTCCTGCCCAAGGACGCCAGTAACCTGCAGCACCCAGAGCAACTAGACACCGAGCTAGATGAACTGATGGCATGCGATCCAAACCAAAGCGACTACTACAGAGAACTCGCCAGGATCTTCGGAAGCCTAGTTCAGGAAGGACCAGGCCCCAACCCAGAGTCATCTGGATCAGCTCCTCCTCGAGACCCAGAACCAGCGCGAGAAAGAGGACGACACAGATCCAGAGCTACAGAAAGGAGTTGAAAGACATCACAATGCCCTGCAAGATCTTCGCCTCGACACAGATCAAAGAGAATAGCTGGAGAGAGAAGCCCGAAAAGAACTCACCAAAAAACTCCAGCAAGGTGACGCTCTCCTAAAAAAAAGAGCAGAGACTGAACTGAAAGAAAGAGACTATAAAACCTGGGCCTGCAAAACACATTTGCAAGCGGCCCGAGCTAAATTCAACAAGCTTACTCTGCAGAGAGACAAGCTCCAAGATGAACTTGACACTGTTCACACAGAACTGAGACAATCTCAGAGATTACAGAGTGGCTGGATCGGAGAAATGCACACCACAAAGTTTCTCCCGGCCAGCCACCCCAACCCTTTCAGCCAAGAACCCAGAGCTGAAAAAGGGGGTGTAAGCTCACTTCTAAGGAAATCACCAGCCAGCTTACAAGAACATCTGTCAACAACGGAGGGAAGAGAACCCTTCCAGAGAACGCATGTCACTAAACCCTGCACTGCTCACAGAGAACTTCACAAGCTAGCCAGAAGCATCTCTACATTCAATCCAGATCCTGCAGGAGGACATGACGTTCATGCTTCTTTACAAGCCATTGACTTTCATTTGCAAACTGTCGCCAACGTGACAGATGTGAACACATTGTACCTGTTAAAAATCACGTCCAGGCGTGATGTGCATTGCTTTCTGGATCGTCAACCAGAGACTGTCAAAGCGTACTACCAGCAACTGCTACAGACTTTGATTCTTGAATTCTCTGATCCAAACTCAGACCATGGGCTCCTTATTGCTATGGACCTCAAACAGGGCCGATTTGAAAACCCACAGACTTTCTGTAGTCAGCTACGAAAAGCCTACTTCGGAGCATGCAACGAACCAGGTATGGAACAGAATGTCAACTTAAAAACTCTGTTCCTCCTAAACCTACATGCCAGTTGGAGTTTTCATCTCAGAGTCCCAGCGTGTCCACGTAACAGGACTACACAAGAGTTACGGAACCTAGCCCACAAAGCTTGCACCAAGCAAAAGACTATTTGTGAAAAGACTGTAAAAAACCCCAAAGTCTCTGTCTCTGGGCACTGCTTGGAGTTAACCCTAGATGGCGCCCTACAACACCACCGTCACAGACCTTTTTACAGAGAGTCAATACCGTTCCAAGCCAGCAGAGGGCAACACAGTGCAGCCACGTCTGAGACAGCAGAGATCCTGAGGGTGCTGAAAGATCTTCTTCACATGAAAACTCGCAAGGAAGATGAGCCAAGCACCCAGAACACTGCCCGTCATCTACAGACCACAGAGCTAACTGTTACAGCACAAAGTGACAACAACACCCAAGCTCCACAGTCAACAGCTGCACACCCTGAGCGAGACAGCACAGGTCCTCACACCAGGTACCACAAACACAAGGTATCAGAAAATGCTGTTTTGACTACCTGCCTTCGCAGCGAGCTACACAAGACCGGTCCTCACCACCCACCGATCGTCACACTTGCCCTGATGCCAACATTCCTGGGCAGCCTTGTCAAAAAGGGGGTGGGCCGAAAAGGAGTCAACAGGGAAGACCTGATTGACACAGGATTAAACCTGACGGTGATCTCATCTCACCTTTTCAAAAGACTCCAATTTGAAGCTAAGAGACAAGATCGAACTCTTACACCTCAAAACTATGAACTGAATGTACAGGTGTACAGACAGAATGACATCCAGTTTGAACAGGTTGTTTCCATTCACCTGACAATCGTTCCGATGAGTCTAATACATCCCATGTATGTCCCACCAATGAACACTCATACATTGCTCATCGACAAAGACCTGCTACAACACCTTGACCCTTTTCTGAACTTCAAACAGCTAAAAGACTTTGCTCAAGTGCGAGAACCTCTTTCTCTCCAGCCACACAGGTTGCTAGAGCCAGACTGTCAGGTCGCAGAGGTCACGGGAACTCCCACAGAGCCAGACGGTCAGGTCACAGAGGTCACGGGAACCCCAGCAGCCAGCCATGAGTACAACGCCCTAACGACAGGCTCAAGTTCATGCCTCTGTACCTTAGTCAACAAACAGGGTACGGTGGTACCAGCTTACACCAAAGGGGTCGCTGTTCGGCTCAACCTGCAATGTGGTCAAACCTTACACCACACGCTGGGTTTCTTCCAATCCTCACCTGAATGTGTGGAACTCGAACTCACACTTGCAAACAACAAGCATATCAAACACCAACACCTGTTCCAGCAATGTGATAACATCACAAAAACACACAATGTGATCGTGTACTGGAAGAAGGTAAAAGGACACTCAAAGTTACCAAGTCTAGACGAGGACTTTAAAGATCACACTGACACCCTTGCCAAAACTGGCACACTAAACAACATTCTGTGGTCACTCCCAAACCACCCACCCACATTCAGGGTTGAAGTGATTACACACAGCATAAGAACTTAACTAGCTAAACTGCCTACCTCAGAATCACTTACGCTGGCTCCGTTGTCTACACAGACCAACATAGCGGACATGTGTGCTTCTGAAAACTCGATAATGACTTTGCTTTACCACCTCTCAGATTCCTCCATCCACCCTGGCAACCAGTCTACAGTCACTGACAACCAAAGCCCCAGACCACTGCATGATACACAAACCATGCTGCGTGCACAGAACAATATTGTGGGTTGTGCACCATCTGACATCACAATGCCAGGGCTTGTAATGCCACGGAGCAAAAGGCGGATAATGCCAATATATTTCCATGACGCAGCATGTGCTGCACCACGCAGCACAAGAGCCACTGACAAAACACTGAAGCAAGCGTCATGCCAGCAGCAAGATGTGGCAAAACATGGGCGAGGGCGAGGGCAAGCTAAACCCAGTTGCCCCCCACTAAGCAAAGAGGCTGCCCTGTCCAACCAAAGACAACCCTCGTTTGTTTCTTTCTCCCCTTTCTCTCTCTCGCCCTATTATCTGTACCAGGATGCTGCTGTGGTTTGCCGTGCCGTGCTGTCAGCCAAAGAGAGGACAGCTGCCACCGAGAAAACCGCTGAGACTCCTGACCACCGATGACAGGGCACACTACCCCAGCACTGTGACCGAATACAGCTGTACAAGGTTCCGATGGAGAGAGGACTCCCTCACTCACACCGAGGCCGATGTCAAACAAAAAAAAGTGACGGTTACACAAATGGAGTTAGGTGGACACCACCACCGCTCCAAACAGTTCCCGGGAGCTTTGCTTAGAGCCGCTGCTGCCGCAAGAATGTTTAACATTGTTATGTCCGGTGTCAATGCAGCGAACCAGACTGTAAACTCCTTGAAACCACTGTTTACTCTCTTCCAGAAGAACTTTACCCAGACTCAGCTGTTTACAGCATTAACAACAGACATGCTGTGGGAGGTTAGCTCCTCCAAAGACAGCCTAACCACGAGTAAAACCCCACCATACATGATACCCTTAAGCCTTGTGTTAACTGTGCTGTCTTACGCCATCGCCATGCCAGCTGACCTGCTACGAATGCACCTGGCCAACTCTCTGGATAGCGCCTTCCTACGGCACGTCAACCCCAAACAGAGAGAAGTGAATGTGCTCCTGAACCAACCCATCAGCGAGTCAAGCCTAAAGACCTAAAGACATTGTCAGTGTCAGGATGTGGAAAAGCAACACCCACACCAAAACACACATTCCAAATGTGGTGGCCTACCATGACAGCGACACACAGCTGTACCTGGCCCCAAATATGCACATGTGTGCTTTGTCCAAAGACATTCATTAACTCTGCCTTAGCAAACCCTTCTTCAGACAAAACTCTGAAGGAATCTGCGAGCTGCAAACCTGGGTCAGCGATACGCGCTGCCCTGCCGAAGCCAAGCCTCGTACACAAGTCACAGAAACGCAAGCAGAGATTGTGGGTAACAGATGGCTCGTCAACACTCCTGTGCGCTCAGCTACGCTGACCTACGACCAGCATGACACTGCCACCCGTGCCAACCTGCTTGACCAAGTACTGAAAGGTACCACCCATCCACACAGGGTCCACACAGGGACTTCATCTGACGTAAAGGGGGAGGTGTAACGGATATGCAGATCATCGATTCATGTGTTTAATTCAGATTTTCCAAATGAAACCCATTTTGCACTAATTGCCTGGCCTGGCGCCAGCCAAATTAATTTACGATACCCGTGCAAGCCTCAAAGGAGAAAATTCTGCCAAATCACTGGTTTCCTTTCCTTATGCATTCTAAACTTACCTTTTTGTTTTTATGTTTTATAAATATATTACATATTCCTTTTTGGTACATTAGATGTTTCCCATATAAATTGGGACTATCTGCAATTTAGCAGTGTGTGTTAATCTTTAATGTGTGTAATTCTGCATTTGAATGTAACTTCATGTTTTGATCATTTATATATATATATTATGTTTAGTATTGTTCTGATCATCATGCTCCGACAGACCCATTTATCTAGAGCAAAGTAATGAAAAATGTATGTAATTTGAATTACAAACTTGCTAGAAATATCCCTGAGGAAATCTGTCACGCCCTAGATCACCAGGGGGTTGTTTTCTACAGAGACAAAGGAACTTTTTCCCGCTGCAGATCGCAGACGTTCATTGGATGTTCCCTCGAAAAAAGGGCCGCGCTCATAGCGCAAGCCCCCTCAGCACAGGGGCTGAGAGAAAAAGCCATTTTAATGGCTCATTTGGAAGCTTTCGTTTTTGTTGTTTCTTTTCTTTTCTTTACTAAGTTTATTCAACTATTTGCCTCTCCACACAAGGAAGATGAATTATGGAACATTGTTTGTTGAACCTTTCAAATACCGCGCGAGGACAGAACAAAGGACCACGTGCTACACGCTCACGCCAAGATCAAGCGCAGCGTGCACGCGCGTCACATGGCCTCCAGGACCATGCACGCTGTTTTCAAAAGGAACCGCGTGCAAAGCTCACACGCTCGACGCCGATCTCACGCCACGCACACAGGGCCATGCAAGTATCAGTTTTCTATGGAGATTTAAATGCTGCTTTAAATTGTTGCTATGATCTGATCGTTGTTGGCTTCCAAAAGTTA
This sequence comes from Carassius auratus, assembly GCF_003368295.1. Lineage (NCBI taxonomy): Eukaryota > Metazoa > Chordata > Actinopteri > Cypriniformes > Cyprinidae > Carassius > Carassius auratus. The sequence continues at coordinate 131,963 of NW_020528035.1, read as the reverse complement.
CTGACTATGATTTCCATACCTGAGCTCCTTATGTGATCTCATTCTATTCTCTCTCTCTCTCTCTCTCTCTCTCTCTCTTTTATTTGGATTCCGTTATGTCTTGTATAAAGCTTACTGTTTGTATTGTCGTATGCATATTTACTCTGTGTGATTTGTAGTTTGATGTATTACTAGTTGATTTATTAAAAACCCATATACTGACGATTGGCTTGGACTCCACCCCACTTACATTACGAGTCACTGAGATGTCTGATCTTTAGCTACAAGCTTTAAATTTAGAAACTAAATTTATCATAAGGATAGGATAATGTTTTCATGGCCAGAGAATATTTTTCCTTGAATTATAATAAGTGATAACTTTATTGGAAATTGATAGGTCAGTCTGGTTTGCTGGACAAACCACTGTTTGATTTGCAGTAATTTACAGTAAGGCATATCACAACAATCGATATGGAGAATGGAATATTGACATATTAATGAGTAAATTACAGTGCCCTGTGATTATTTATTGGTATAGGCAATTGAGCTATTTTTCATAATCAATCAAATTTAATGTAACTGTCATCTGAGATATAAATTAATCATATTCCTGATTAATTATTCAAATTCCCTATATATCATTTGAGTTAATTATTCTGTAAGACTCATTGTTGTTACATATGTTACCCTTGGGAGATATCATCAGGAAACATGGTGTTAGCTTTCACTGTTATGCTGATGATACTCAGCTCTATATTTCTTCGCGGCCCGGTGAAACACACCAATTTGAAAAATTAAAGGAATGCATAGTCGATATAAAAAACTGGATGACGAGTAATTTCTTAGTGCTAAATTAAAAAAAAAAAACAGAGGTGTTATTGATAGGACCTAAAAACTCTGCTTGTAATAACCTAGAACACTGTCTAAGACTTGCTGGTTGCTCTATCAATTCTTCGTCATCAGTTAAGAACCTAGGTTTGCTATTTGATCACAATCTTTCCTTGGAAAGCCACGTTTCTAGCATTTGTAAAACTGCATTTTTCCATCTCAAAAATATATCTAAATTAAGGCCTATGCTCTCAATGTCAAATGCAGAAATGTTAATCCATGCATTTATGACCTCAAGGTTAGATTATTGTAATGCTTTATTGGGTGGTTGTTCTGCACGCTTAGTAAACCAACATACAGCTAGTCCAAAATGCAGCAGAAAGAGTTCTTACTACAACACTGCACTGGCTCCCTTTCAAACATTGTATAGATTTTAAAATATTGCTTATTACTTATATAGCCCTGAATGGATTAGCACCTCAGTATTTGAATGAACTCCTATTACATTATAATCCTCTACTTTTAGATTTTTGTTTCAGTTGTTTCTGTGATGTACTGAAATATAATTACAAGCACTTCATACATTTCAAAGGCTTTTATCGACAATTACATGACATTTATGCAAAGAGTCAGTATTTGCAGTGTTGGCCCTTCTTTTTCAGGACCCCTGCAATTAGACTGGGCATGCTCTCAATCAACTTCTGGGCCAAATCCTGACTGATAGCAACCCATTCTTTCATAATCACTTCTTGGAGTTTGTCAGAATTAGTGGGTTTTTGTTTGTCCACCCGCCTCTTGAGGATTGACCACAAGTTCTCAATGGGATTAAGATCTGGGGAGTTTCCAGCCCATGGACCCAAAATTTCAACATTCTGGTCCCCGAGCCACTTAGTTATCACTTTTGCCTTATGGCACGATGCTCCATCATGCTGGAAAATGCATTGTTCTTCATCAAACTGTTGTTGGATTGTTGTAAGAAGTTGCTGTTGGAGGGTGTTTTGGTACCATTCTTTATTCATGGCTGTGTTTTTGGGCAGAATTGTGAGTGAGCCCACTCCCTTGGATGAGAAGCAACCCCACACATGAATGGTGTCAGGATGCTTTAATGTTGGCATGACACAGGACTGATGGTAGTGCTCACCTTTTCTTCTCCGGACAAACCTTTTTCCAGATGCCCCAAACAATCGGAAAGGGGCTTCATCAGAGAATATGACTTTGCCCCCTTCCTCAGCAGTCCATTAACTATACTTTCTGCAGAAGATCAATCTGGCTTCTTTGCTGCCCTTCTTGACACCAGGCCATCTTCCAAAAGTCTTCGCCTCACTGTGCGTGCAGATGCGCTCACACCTGCCTGCTGCCATTCCTGAGCAAACTGATTCCTCTTTAGGAGACGATCCTGACGCTTGCTGGACTTTCGTGGACGCCCTGAAGCCTTCTTTACAAGAATTGAACCTCTTTCCTTGAAGTTCTTGATGATCCTATAAATTGTTGATTTAGGTGCAATCTAAATCTAATACTCTCCTTGAACTGTCACCTTATCGTGGTGGAGAGGTTTGAGTACCCAAATGATCCTGGGAGCTATGTTGTCTGGGGCTATATGCTCCTGGTAGGGTCTCCCAAGGCAAACAGGTCCTTAGTGATGGGCCAGACTAAGAACAGTTCACAAACCCCTAATGTTAACATTTAAATCAAGGACCGTGACCTCGCACGGCATGGCGCATCCGGGGCCCCACCCTGGAGCCAGGCCCGGGGTTGGGGCTCGTATGCGAGCGCCTGGTGGCCGGGCCTTCCTTCATGGGGCCCGGCCGGGCTCAGCCCGAAGGAGTGATGTGGGGCCGCCCTCCTGTGGGCTCACCACCTGCAGGAGGGAGCGTAAGGGGCCGGTGCATAGTGGAATCGGGCGACAGTCAAAGGTGAGACCCCCTATGACCCGATCTCTGGACATGGAATCTGGCTTTAGGGATGAGGAATGTCACCTCGTTGGCGGGGAAGGAGCCTGAGCTTGTGCAGGAGGTCGAGAGGTACCGACTAGAGATAGTCAGGCTATCCTCCACGCACAGCTTGGGCTCTGGAACCACACTTCTTAAGAGAGGCTGGACAATCTTAGTAGCCACAATATCCTTGCCTGTGAAGCCATTTTTATGCAACGCAATGATGGCTGCACTCGTTTCATTATAGGTCACTGTGGTGAACAATGGAAGAACAATGATTTCAAGCATCACCCTCCTTTTAACATGTCAAATCTGCCATTCTAACCCAATCAGCCTGACATAATGATCTCCAGCCTTGTGCTCGTCAACATTCTCACCTGAGTTAACAAGACAATTACTGAAATGATTTCAGCAGGTCCTTTAATGACAGCAATGAAATGCAGTGGAAAGGTTTTTTGGGGGGGATTAAGTTTTTCATGGCAAAGAAGAACTATGCAATTCATCTGATCACTCTTCATAACCTTCTGGAGTATACGCAAATTGCTATTTTAAAAATAAAAGCAACTTTTCCAATTTCCAATATTTATGTAATTCTCAAAACTTTTGGCCACGACTGTACGTCAGCTACGTTCTCAAAACTCAGGCAATTTGATAATACCTAGAATATCAAAATCAACTGCGGGCGGCATATCCTTTTTCCTATTTGGCGCCTAAACTCTGGAATAACCTACCTAACATTGTTCGGGAGGCAGACACAATCTTGCAGTTTAAATCTAGATTAAAGACCCATCTCTTTAACCTGGCTTACACATAACATACTAATATGCTTTTAATATCCAAATCCATTAAAGGATTTTTTGGCTGCATTAATTAGGTAAAACGGAACCGGGAACACTTCCCATAACACCCTATGTACTTGCTACATCATTAGAAGAATGGCATCTACGCTAATATTTGTATGTTTCTCTCTTATTCCGAGGTCAACGTAGCCACCAGATCCAGTCTGTATCCAGATCAGAGGGTCAATAGAGTCACCCGGATCCAGTACGTATCCAGACCAGATGGTGGATCAGCACCTAGAAAGGACCTCTACTACCCTGAAAGACAGCAGAGACCAGGACAACTAGAGCCCCAGATACAGATCCCCTGTAAATACTTTGTCTCAGATGAACACCAGGACAAGACCACAGGAAACAGATGATTCTTCTGCACAATCTGACTTTGCTGCAGCCTGGAATTAAACTACTGGTTTTGTCTGGTCAGAGGAGAACTGGCCCCCCAACTGAGCCTGGTTTCTCCCAAGGTTTTTTCTCCATTCTGTCACCGATGGAGTTTTGGTTCCTTGCCGCTGTCACCTCTGGCTTGCTTAGTTGGGGTCACTTCATCTACAGCGATATCATTGACTTGATTGCCAATAAATGCACAGACACTATTTAAACTGAACAGAGATGACATCATTGAATTCAATGATGAACTTCCTTTAACTATCATCTTGCATTATCGAGACACTGTTTTCCAAATGAATGTTGTTCAGTGCTTTGACGCAATGTATTTTGTTTAAAGCGCTTTATAAATAAAGGAGATTGATTGATTGATTGATCATTGGTGACTTGCATTTGTTCATGAAGATCAATGGTGACTTGCAAATGTTCATGAAGATCAATGGTGACTTGCATTTGTTCATGAAGACTAATGGTGACCTGCCTTTGCACATGAAGAATACTGGTGACTGGACTTTGCCCGTGAATTTCATTGGTGACTTGCCCTTGTCCATGAATTTCAACAGGGACTTTACTTGACTCCGGAGTGTCAACAGTGACTAGCCCTAACTCTGGAAGGTCAACGGTGACTGGCCCTGACTCTGGAAGGTCAACGGTGACTAGCCCTGACTCTGGAGGGTCATCGGTGACTAGCCCTGACTCTGGAAGGTCAACGGTGACTAGCCCTGACTCTGGAAGGTGAACGGTGACTAGCCCTGACTCTGGAAGGTCAGCGGTGACTAGCCCTGACTCTGGAAGGTCAGCGGTGACCAACCCTGACTCTAGAGGGTCAACGAGCACCTGACTTGACTCTGGAGAGTCCACAGGAACCTGACTCGACTCTGGAGGGTCCACGGGAACCTGACTCGACTCTGGAGGGTCCACGGGAACCTGACTAGACTCTGGAGGGTCCACGGGAACCTGACTCGACTCTGGAGGGTCAACTGTGGCTGTCATTCTGTGCAGAGGCGCTGGACATGCAGCCATCTTGTGCCATGACTCTGGACCGGCGGCCATCTTGGGCAGTGGGTCTGGGTTGGCAGCCACCTTGTGCAGTGGCAATGGGCTGGCGGCCATCTTGTACTGTGGTGCTGGCTCAGCAGACGTGACGTGAACAGTCTCGGGATCAGCAGACGTGACGTGAACACTCCTGGGACTCTCTAGGATCTTGTTTTTCTCAGCATGGAAAAACAATCCAAGAATGTCTCAGCGGCCATCTTGGGCAGTGGCGCTGGGCTGGCGGCCGTCTTGCATCGTGGCGCGGGTCTGGCGACCACTTTGTGCTGTGGCACCGGGCTGGCGGCCATCTTGTGCAGTGTCGCTGGACCAGCGGCCATTCTGCACAGTGGCTCTGGGCTGGCGGCCATCTTGTGCTGTGGTACTGGGCTGGCTTCCATCTTGCCTCGTGGCCCTGGGCTGGCGGCCATATTGTGCAGTGGCGCTGGACTTGCGGCCATCATGGGCAGTGGTGCTGGCTCAGCGGATGTGCGCTTCCTCTCCCTTCTCCATCCGCCATGTTAAGACGGCGGCTCTGATCCGTCCAATACGAGTCCCGGGTCGAAGGGGGGCCATGGTGGAGAGTGATGCTGAGCCTCCTCTCGACCACTCACTCCTCGGCGACTTCCCCTGGTCCCGCGAAACACGACCAGGTGGGTTCCCTCAAACTGATTCCTTCTCTCCCGCTCGGTGGCAGGGGAAGAAACATCAGAAGACATCCTGCTGGATCTCGTGTGTGACGGAGTCCTTCTGTCACAATCGGGACACAGGAAAACACAGCCAGAGAGACCCAAATGCAGGTTTGTCTTTATTTAGGGGTAATCCAAATCGTAATCAGTCCCGGCAGGGTCAAAACCAAAGTAGCAATCCAAACAATAATAAACAGACAAGAAAACACACGGCAGGAACAAGACTAGAATGATCGTGAATATTACAAGGACTCCGTGACACATACTAAGACAGACAGGGTATAAATACACAGGGAAATGACAAACGCTAATGGGGAATGGACTGAGTGCCTTGATTAATGATTAGTGACAGCTGAGTGCAATGAGAAGAAAGAGATCATGGGGAATGTAAGTAAGCACTGGGATTCCCTCAATGATGATGCCCACTGCATCTGGTTCACGGCAGAAATATATCTGCATATTGCTCATTTTCAAGTCTTCGTGGACACCGCTCTCTGTTTTTCCCTGTATGAGACATAAACAGAACAATAAGTGGCAACAGAGAACGATCTTCAAAAGCATTTAATAAAAATCACACATTAAAAGTTCACAAAAGGTTTTAATGTGATTGAGCCAGCTCCTGCACAGAAAGCCTATAGCCTTTTTGAACTGGCTTCATAGTACAACTTTCAGGACAGTCTCACTTGACACAACAAACCTGCTAGACTACATCACATACACAAGTCACCACCAAGGCCTAAATCCTTAAAGGGGAGAGGGGTTCAGCTGGTAACACATAGGTGTGGTTAAGTAAAAGTATCTGAAAATGCTACTCTTACAGTTATATCATCAGATGATTCCCACTAAGCAAAGTTATGTCCAAAGGATGTCTTTTCAACGTCTTTGTCACTAGAGGTGTACATTGATAAGACGTCCACTTAGGAGCCAGAATGAAAGAACTTCTTACCCACATCATGAATGACTACCTAAATCCTTGTTTATACTTTTGCCTGGCACCGCAGTGCGAGCCTCCACTGACTGTGTACTAATATCCGTCTGGATATCGTCAAAGTTGTGCATCTTCGGATTGTAGATGTTTTTGCCGCGCAACCTAGCGCCGTGCAACCTTTACTTTGGGTATAAACACTTAAATAGATTTTTGTAGCAATTTATTGTGAAGATCAGTAAAATCAAATTTTTTTGATAGGTAATAATAAGTTACAAAAACATTCACACTTTTTACATATGTAAAACTTAAATTAATTCAAAAAGAAAAGGGAATCAATTTATTGGAATAAATATACTCTTTAAAATAAATTCCTACAGACAACACCCTTGAAGGACTTTTTACAGTGTAGATTTGTTTCACTTTCCATAATCTGTGACCGACATTTTGGCGGCAGGGATTTAAAACTTTACCAAGACTCAAACTGACAAATGGAGAAACTGGATTTTTTCGAACAGGAAGGGTTCAAGTAATTTCAAAACATTTCATCTGGTGTATACATATTTTGGATATATTACTTACCTGATATAAGATGCATTTGGTTTTGAATCAAGAGCTTCATTGTAGCACTACGGTGATATCTTCAGTGCACAGCACAAGCAGGTCAAACAACAAAGCAGAATATTAATAACTATGACTGGGACTTTCACACACATACCATTATAATGAGAACACCATTAAAATAAAACACTGTGAATTTTTTTAGTTTAGCTGCCGTGTTTATGCACAATGTTTTGTGAAAAACACGTCCACTAAAGGAGTTTGCATTCAGAGCCCCGCAGATATGTTCATGTGCATTCAGGCCATTTTTGCAAATAGCCTAGAAGTCCTAATATTAACTTTATGTTGTATAAATAACGAAACGTATTCTAAATGAAATTATGAGTTTAATCCCATTGTTTAACCCCTTACTAGTAACCCCCCTTTTTTGGCATGGAGACCGAAATTACATACCCAAAATAAAAAGGTTTCTGCTCATGATTCTTTCTGACTAGATACATAATCAACCTTTGTTCACAAAGCTGACACTTTAAAGTTTACTGTTCAGGAATCAGAATCACTCAGACTGTTATGATAATAGAGATATATAAGCTCAAACATAAAAACAAAAATAAAAATATAAAAAACATATGTTTTAAATGTATTTAAAAAAATGTTGATGTAGGAAATGAGTTTGAAAACACAGTGTAGCTAAGGCCACAAGTCTTCCAAACCTTCATAAAAAATTTCATAATCAAATCTGTAAAACGGTGAATTTTATGAAATATTTTCTAAGGCCATGTCATGTGTGTTTTTAGAGAAGGCTAATCAGATTGATTTATGGCCCTTGTCATCTCTGTGAGATCTCACATGTAAACTCTCCTGTGTATTTTGTGTTTGTTTGGCTGTGAAAACTGCCCGATTAATCCCTATCTGTTATTCCATTGTTCTCACCAAACGAGTCTTTCACACCTCCGCCAGGTATGACACATTATCCGCATTATTCTTTTATCATTATTCTTTTGTTTTTATTCCACCTTTATTAGCCTTGATTGTGGTTTTTCAGGCTTTACAAAGACACAAAGCAGCAATCTCACTTCAGTCTCTGTTTGCATTTAGCCCTTATTTATCAAAAGTCTTACTATAAAAATACAACAAAACATTTTCTTACGACCTTACGTGAATTATTGAGACAAAAATGCATTATGAAGAAGAAAAGCACCTGCTATTAGTAGCATTGGTGCTAACGTTAGCATCAAGCTACATCTGACAATTTATGAAATTATTAGTACACTTTTACTAAAAACTCACTTTAAACCCCGATCGAGTGTTTATAATAACTTCCTTTAGCGATCAGGGGTGGAATTTGGTCGTTTACTGTTGTAAAAATATGTTATTTGTAGCCTTTTTCATCGCTGCACAAGTTAGCATTTCCGATGTACATTTTCGATTTTTTTTTTATAAAAACGCCCCAGATCTCAAGAAATTCTCATACCAAGCTTTACTATCGTAATCGCGGGTTTATTGTTCGGATATTTTGTGTGTACAGAGGTGTTTCAGTGTTGTTTTGGCCAGATAACTACCAGGAAGTTTGCAGGAAGCATGTGACACGATGGGGCGGTGTCCAGATATTACACTCTCAGATTGACTTTTGGGAAGGCCCAATCAGAGTCTGAGCCACACAGCACGAGCTGCCGGCACAGCAAACACATACACAGATCGCTGGCAGAGGCTGTTTATCATCTGATCGCGTAAATCCGTGGAAAATTAATAGAAATGACGATTCTGTCTGAAGAAATATGAAGTAAACATCAGTAAATATATCCATATATCTCCGCAGATATGCATCTTTGGTCTATAAATCCTTATTGACGCTGTTCAGTGAGTCTATGTGAACACAAATAAACCGCTTTTGACGTGACTGAATATGAGTGAGTGGTGAATTTCTATTCAAAATGTGGCATAATACGGATTTATTATTTTGCACTCCTGACATAAATCACTAAATATCTGTCACTGCAACAATGTTTTATCAAAATATTGGTCAAATATCGAAGCTAGAGTCTTTAAACTTTCAATTGATGCATAGTTTGTCCAGATGAAGTAAGACAGTGATGTTTAATGTGCTGTGAAAGTGAAACAATAATAAACTGGGGCCGTCAGCGATGTTTGCACGTAAAGGGGTTAAAAGCTTGCTATCAAATGCTCACTCTACTGTTCACGCAGCTCAAAACAGAAATGCAGAACATTAATAACTACTGTCATATAGGCTAACTTTATAATGAGAGCACTATTGTAAAAATTGTTAATTGTTATGGTTTCACCGACGTTAAGTGTTAACTATCTTTAAATACAAACATTATTTACCCCGTTTGTATCTGCGAGGCATTTGTTACACATTTTCCCTGTGTGTTAACATCAGTAATTATGGCCGTCAAATGTCTGACTTGAATCAATGTGCTTTGCCCCGCCCCCAAACATATGATTCGACTATCAGTCAAATATCAACAAGATTCAAAAATTCAGATTCGACTATGAAAATCCTCAGTCATGGACAACCCTAAAGTGTCTGAATAATTTTTGGTCCCAAATGAAATTTTTTTCTTTATCAACTTCACCTGTAAATCAGATATGAGTGCGATAAATGCTAGACAATACTCTGCGATCTGAGCAGGAACTGAACAGGTGTTATATAGTGAGTCTGACTGATTGCAGCTGAGTGTCATTAGTGCAATTGATTGTGGGACATGTAGCCCAGGGTATAGTGTGTAGCGTGAGAGTCTGTGTGGTGGATAATTATGCAGTGTATTTTGTGACAGATCGAAGGCTTAGCAGGAGGAGAAGAAGGAGCAGTCTCTACCCTTCTGTCGCCATCAGTACGTGTCAATTTTTTAATGGGATTGATAGGGAGGGCAGATGACAGTGACGGTGATGTTACTATTGGAACCAATCATAGACGGTGACATGATGTAAGAAATGTATCAAAAATAGTATGTGTACTAAGTATGTCTGAACTAGGTATGTCGCCTTACAAGACGCCTGATATATACGTCGTCTCAATGTACGTCGCCTTACAAGTTGCCTGATATATATGCAGAGCTGGGTAGTAACGGATTACATGTAATCTGGATTACGTAATCAGATTCCAAAAGTACTTGTGATAACAGTAAACTAATTTTTAAAAAAAATTAAAATACTCTTAATCAGAGTACAGTTACTTTTTTAATCAGAGTACAGTTACTTAATCATTACATGATTACATATTATTTACACAATGGTAATAAGTCGGTCACAATTCATTGATGCACCCAAATTATTATTATTATTATTATTATTTATGTTTATATTTTTATATTTTTTTCCTAATAAACCTGCCTCTTATATACGTTCATGATTATTTGAGTTTTTCCGGCGGAGAGGGGGAGGGGTGTCAGAATCGCGCTCAGAAGTAATTATTTACAACCTAAGGGAAAATTGATGGGAACGTAGCCTTTAATCACTGGATGTACAGACATCATTTCATTTATGAAGAAAGACATGGGGAAAATGTCACTGTTCAGTGTAAATTCTGACTACCAAGGATTAATTTGCTGTCCATGGAATTCTTTGACCTAGCAAAGTTATTGCTGGGAATTTCATGTCCGTTAATATATTTTTTTGAATGTAGATTTTTCTTCATTGTTACTACCTTATGCACTTCAAGTGTTTTGAGATAAAATATTTGACCTGGAAATGTTCTTTATATATTAGCCAGGGCTCAACATGAATGCTTGTCCGGGACAAGTGGATTTTGTGAAGGGGGAAGTGAAAGAGAATTGTACTTGCCCGACCGGACAAGTAACCTAATCAAAATTTTTATAATAAACAATAAATAGGGCAGCAAAATTTGGCGAGAATGATTCTGAATTTTAAATGAGTCAATGATTCAGTGAGCCATTTATAAAAATGGTTACCTGCTTCATTTATTAACTGATTCAGCCATTTTAACGAATCGGTTGAATCAGTGTTTTACTCATTAAGACAGTGACTTGTCACCACCTACTGGTGGTTTAATATCATATTTTAGAGTATCATTGCATTTTTCAAACATTTCATATTTTCTATGTCAAAAAAGTAAAACATTAATCTAATAACCTATTTATCAATTTAGACAGATGGAGTTTGTTGACACTGATTTCATTTTAATAATAATAACAACAACCATAAAGACTTATTATTCTAATTTAATGTAAGGATAACATGTAAGAATTCAACATGAATGTAGACATCTACATTTAATTAGTTTAGGAAAATATTTTCCTTTATAAAGTACAAAAATGTAACAGTAATCATCAAATTAAGGCAAATATCAAAAATATACTAATTAAAGTAATACCTGATAGAGCACCAATTAGACTGCTTCAGAATAAATTACATTTGTGCAAAAAAAAAAAAAAAAACTTTTTTAATGATTAATTTACTTGTCTGAAGGACAATCTCATGTAAAAGCTTAATGTCGAGCCCTGCATTAGCAGTGTTATTGCTATGAGTTTCATCCTCTTTAATATTCATTTTTGTAATGTTGTTATTGTTTGTCTTTTCCTCATTATTACTTTCCACTTAAAATGGTTTGAGATGGATAGAAATGTCATTGATGTGTGAGTTTAGTCTTATTCACTCTTATCCAGTGATATTGCTGTGAATTTCATGTTTTTCAATATTGGTTTTCTAAATTTACTTAATTATTAGTAAATATGATTTAAAATCATAATATGTGATTTTGTTTTGTTTTTTTCAGTGTTACTAGCAAACTCTAAGAGCAAGGTACTTACTAGTGTTAGTATTTTTGTGTAAATTAGTGTTAGTATTTTGTAAGTATTAACTGTCCATATATTGCACTTGAAAATAAGCTATTGTGGCTCTTTTTGCTGAATTATATATATATATATATATATATATATATATATATATATATATATATATATATATATATACACATATATATATATATATATATATATACACATATATATACATACACAATTTTTTTCATGTAATCTGTAATCAGTAACTGATTACAATTCATGAGTAATCTACCCAGCTCTGTATATACGTTGTATATACATCATCTCAATGTACGTTGCCTCACATGATGCCTGATATATACGTCGTCTCAATGTACGTTGCCTTACATGAAATGTAAAGTTTGCATTACAGTAGATGTATTTGTAACAGGTTATTACTTTTATTTAAATATTTCCCAAAAAGTGGTAATAGTGCATAATAATTACTGCATAATAAAGTCTATTTTATGTTTGATAACTTCTGTTTAGCTGTTAAGTTGGTGTTGAAGTGAAGTACGGCACTTTAAATACAACCCCAAATCAGAAAAAAGTTTTTTTTTAAATGCAATAAAATCAAGATTTTATAATAAAATCGTAATTATATTTAATGTTTCATAATTGGGACAGAGACACGTTTAACATTGTCACATCAACTTTATTGTTAATTGCAATGTTTAATTGTTTGTAAAATCAAGGAAACTAATTGTTTTCAACAAGACTTAAAATGCTTATCAGTCTGTGGTCAACATAGCCTGATTGTCCTTTTCATAATGGGTTAGGGTTAGGGTTCATGATGTTTGTGATGGCCGAACCTGTGGCCACACATTGATAAGGGTAACATCAACGCATTCATTCACGATACATATATTCATTTACATACTGATAGTTATTTTCTTCCTTTTTATTATTCATTTATATTTGAATTTATAGTATAGGATTTAAGGTTTATGTATAAGAAAATCACTACACAGACTTTGTTTGACAAATTGCAAAGCTTTATTTATACATGTTAGTACTTCGTTCGTTGGTTTGGAGTGCACACTTACTGGCTTGCGTTGTACTATTTCTGTTTCCTTATCTTTGTTTCTATTTGAGTTTAAGTTACCGTGGCATGGAGGTTGGATGAATGGCGTTGACTCAGGTGTGCGTCTTTCCGTCATCGCGGTCTTGACTGACAAAAGGCTGAGGCGCGTGCGGCAGTCAATAGGTGTGTTCGACATCGGCTGCGGCTGGATGCAACCGATCGGCGAGAGTAGCCGCGTGCAGGTGGGGAGGAGCTGCAAGCGGAGATATGAAGCCGGACACGTTGTGGCTCCCGTAGTTTGCTGCAATTACGTCAGTCATGGCAGATCACGTGGCGATTGCTTACTTGATCGCGTTTAAATGTGTGTATAAGTGGTGTTTTGAGAAAAAAAAAAAAAAAAAGTGGTGTTTTGGAAGGGTGCCTTCCAAAACAAGATACCATATTGGATATATACTTTATCAGTATGACATGGGTGTTTCTGCTTATACAAAATGATAAAAGTAACCTATAAAAAAATTCCCTGGTGGGTATGTGTTTTTCAAGAAGGTTTCAGCAACAAGATTTACAGTGCCCTCCTGCTGAGCTTTTTAACATTTTAAACATAACACCACTGATTTTCATATACAGAAAAGCACAATTCTGTTGGATTTATATTGTGATTTAGACCAACTATTTGAAAGTGAACAGTGTTGTCAAGTTGAAGTTACAGCAAGTTGTTAGCAGTTTGCTAACCACATGCAGGTGAAGTATAAACACAGCTAAATAAACTAGAGAATATGAAGAAACCAAACAAATGGAGGAACATAATGTATTATGTATCATTTGTATAGGAGCATTTATGACCACATTAGATTGTATGCTTTTTAGATTAACATTTTAGTTCTTAAAAATGCTCATTTGAATAGGTTATGCTGCTGAATACTGTAAAAGGTCTGTATAAAAAAGAAAGTCATGCAAAATAAACATACACAAACTTTATATTAACAATAAAGTAAATACAGTAAAACAATATTTAATAAATATGATTTATAAGATGAAGACGACATAAAAACGTATTGAACTGTTTTAAAAGTCCATATGAGAATTTCTGAAACTGAAGCCGACTCGCAATAAACTTGAAACGCACGTCATCGGTGTCATCAGTGAATCCAGCCAATCGTGGATCAGTTGTGTCGTCATCAGAACCTGTGCAGCCGCTCTTCAGAAGCTGCGCTGGCTGAGTTCTCCGGCTACTCTCGAATCGTTCTCGTGGTACTTTGACGGCACACGTCACAGTCACGTGGCGTCAGCGCTGTATCAAGTCGGACAAAATTTCTAACCGGCATGCACTGCTTCAAGTCAGCCGACGATCGGTTTGCGCAAAACTGCATGAAGTCGAACAAGCCTAATATTTATGGTCTGAGCATTCCACTGGACGATACCAACTGGATGCTATGTCATGGGGGGGTGAAGAAATGAAGTTATATTTCTGATTGGTTCCAATTTATTTTTAGTATTAATATTTGTTGTTTTGTATTATTAGATTGTTTTGTTTGTTACTCTATTTACTTTGATTAGATAACTTGTAACTAATTTGTTGGTTTATAAAGTGTTGATTGTATGTTTTCCCCTGTCTTGTTTAAGTGAGCTCACCGTCTGTGATAAATACCTGTCTGTTGTCTCATTTAGGGGGTTAGTTTTGTTTAGTTCAGTTCTTCTTAAGTTTCGTTATATTGAATTAAAACTTGTTTTGTTTACTTTATTAAAGTCTAGCTAGATTATTTGTTAGAACAAGTTGATTTATTTTGTAACTGAGACCTTTTTCTTATTTTTGAGTAAAATAAAACCTTTTTTTTGTTGGCAATCCTGTGTCCTCGTGCCTTACTACTTGGCGATATCCGACAATGTTCAATATAGGAGACAGATATGGACTGATCTAGCACATTCACTCTGTGTCTATGAAACCACACTGTTGTAGAACATGCAGAATGAGAGCTGGCGTTGTCTTGGTCTAATAAGCATGGACTTCTCATGAAAGACGTCATCCTGATGGCAGTATAGGTGTCTGTACAATGCCAGTATAATGCCTCCATGTAAGTGGTACCCTCACACATGCCAGTCACCCATGCCTCTTGCTCTGATAAACCCCCATCCAATGACAAATGTTTCTATCACTGGTAAAAGTCTGGATGGCCCATTGGTGTTAGGGACTGAGAACCAGTGCCGCCGCTCCCTATATGCAGAATACAAAGTGTGCGTAGGGCACCAACTCCCAGAGGGGAGTTTTTTTCCAAAAAAAAAACAAAAAAACCTTGCGCCATTCTCCCATCCGCGCTCGCGACCGCTCGCACCTCATGTTTGCGGCTGAATGTTCATAACTGATGCATGGATATCTATGCCTAGGTAAAGGACATCAGCAAGCTTGGCTCGATGTTGGATGTTCGAGAGTCTCAAATTTAGGGACCGTCTCTAAAGTTACATGCGATATTGGTATACACTTATCTAACGTCAGTAGCATTTGAGGAGAATGACTTACAGTCATAAAAACAACTGTAAATGTTCATCTAAGTGTCAGCTATAATGCACAATTGAATTGAATGTTTGATATTTATAAAAAAAAAAACATATGTAAATTATGCTACTTTTTCACATGGGCTCAAACGTAGCATTTGAGGAGAAATACTTGCAGTCATAAAACAATTGTAATGTGTTCATTTAGGTGTGAGCTAAAATGCACACCTTATACATTTTTATATATATATTAAAATAAATTATAAATCATTTAGGTAAAAACAAGGCCCATTTATCACTTTCAGGCACATTCCTGTGAATTATTATTATTATTAAGTTTTTTTTCAGGTTCCCTTTCGAAAATTACCCATGGTTTTAACAATAACACCACAAATCATCATTCTTGTAGCCAAATAACAATTTAAGATAATAGTGTTCCTGTAGCTCAACTGGTAGAGCATTGTGTTATTAAGCGCAAGGTTGGGGGTTCAATTCCCCGGAAGCACATGATAGGTAAAAATTGATAGCCTGAATGCACTGTAAGTTGCTTTGGATAAAAGATTCTTCTAAATGCATAAATTTAATTTCATATACTGTAATATTTTTTGTTGTTGCTATAAAAACAGACATAAGCCATTAATAGCTTTTAAAAGGACTTAAAATGCATTATATATATATATATATATATGAAGAGTTCAGATGCAAAAACCTCTAAATGCCATCTGAAATTTTCATCTAAAATTAGGATTTTTATCAAGCTCCTATGCTTAGGTTGAGTCATTTTACTTCAAAGGCAATGTGCAGGTCCTTTTCCAGGCTATTAAAGTGAAATAACTGAACATAAATATAGGAGCCTGAAAAAAATCCTAATTTTAGATGCAAATTTCAGATGGCATTTAGAGGTTTTTGCATCTGAACTCTTCATATATATATATATATATATATATATATATATATATATATATATATATATATATATATATATATATATATAAACAATGAGGCAATAATGATTGGTCAATAATAACACTGTTAAAATACATAATGTAGGCAAATACAAAATAAACATTTTATGTACATGTTATTACACATGCCTGCAAAGGGGGCCAAATGCCATGTAATTGCTGCTGTTACACTTACAGGACGATCAAATCCTTGTTTAGGCTACTGACCAAATATTTAATTAAAATATCCACTTAATCTTTCATTTTTGGCCACTTTTTTGCTATAGATGACACAGCCTTTATAATTTCTTCAAAAAAAAAAAAACAAAAAAAACATGCATATCACAACCCTTACAAAAATAAACCATGCTTTTATCATAGTAAAACTGCTAATTTTCTTTTGCATGATTTCTTGAGACTATAAAATAAATTAGTCATAATTAAGTTATAGCCATATATAAATGTCGAGAGCTACAATTGTAATTTGTAAATAATACAATTTATTCATTTACTTTTTTATTTGATTAAAGTTCTATTTATTTTCACCACTATAGTAGTTTTATAGTATAGTTTTTTTTTTTTTTTCATCATCATATTTGAGGGAGAGGGGCACAACAATACAATCCTGCTTAGGGCACCCATTTGGCCAGCAGCGGCCCTGCTGAGAACTGACCACAGCACACATTTCCATTGTCTTTTTGACTGAGAGAATCCGTGGCATCACTGCATAGAATTGATGTATAGCTTTCTGATGAATATTAATTAATTAATTTATTTATTTTTTGCTCAGCTTCATGTCCTAATTATTTTTGTATGTATTATAGCTTTATAAGAGATATCTTAAGATCTAAAAGGATTTTCTGCAAATAATGATGTGCCATTTTCTATGATATATGATGTTTCATGATGTTACGAGCGAAATTGCCATTACAGATACCTTATTTATTTTATTTTTTTTGCTAAGCTTATGCCTCTGGTGTAGTTTTATGCATGTTATAAATCTTTAGATACTGATGGATTATAATGAATTTGGGCTCTTTTTAATCAGGAGAATCTAAATAATGGTGTCTATTTTAGTTTTATGTTGTGAAAAGTTATGAGCAAAATGATGACACCAACATTTTATTTTTATATGGGTCTGGGGGTGATGACTTGCACAAAAACTCACTCAAGTTTATTCAAAGCCCCAAACATAATAATACTTATATTCATTAAAGCTTAGAGATTCTAAGCTTTAAAGATATTTTTTGTTATTCCTTTCAGGGGTTGCTATTTAATTTGATTATTTTTCATGCAGAAGGTGTTTTTTCATTTTCATTTAAATTTAGCCTCTTTCACATTTATTTTTTATTTTATTTTATTTTTTGGACTGTGTTGCAGCCATCAAACAAAAAATTGTTTATGTTTACAAAATATATTTAATATTTAAAATTATTTAATTTGTACTTTTGTTAGTTAAATAACATTTAAAGATTAAATATTTTTTTGCAAAACATTTACAAAAACTCCAACCGATAATGTATTTGTTATTAAATTATTAAACTTTAATTTGAAACATCACGTGGTGTTCTTGTTGTGACTTTTACTCATGTTTAAATATTTAAAGGGATAGTTCACCCCAAAATTTAAATTATGTCATTAATGACTCACCCTCATGTCGTTCCAAACCCGTAAGACCTCCGTTCATCTTCGGAATAGTTTAAGATATTTTAGATTTAGTCAGAGAGTTTTCTGTCCCTCCATTGAAAATGTCAGCTAATAAAAACACCATCAAAGTAGTTCATGTGACATCAGAGGGTCAGTTAGAACTTTCTGAAGCATCAAAAATACATTTTGATCCAAAATAGCAAAAACTACGACTTTATTCAGCATTGTCTTCTCTTCCGGGTCTTATGTGAGCGCGTTCAAAACACTGCAGTTTGGTGATATCCGGTTTGCGAGCAAATCACTCGATGCAACCGAACCAGTTCACCAAACTGAATTGTTTGAAGCGGTTCGCATCTCCAATAAGCATTAATCCACAAATGATTTAACCCCTTTACGTGCAAACATCGCCGACGGCCCCAGTTTATTATTGTTTCACTTGCACAGCACATTAAACATCACTGTCTTACTTCATCTGGACAAACTGTGCATCAATTGAAAGTTTAAAGACTGTAGTTTCGATATTTGACCAATATTTTGATAAAACATTGTTGCAGTGACAGATATTTAGTGATTTATGTCAGAAGTGCAAAATAATAAATCCGTATTATGCCACATTTTGAAAAGAAATTCACCACTCACTCATATTCAGTCACGTCAGCAGCGGTTTATTTGTGTTCACATAGACTCACTGAAAAGCGTTAATAAGGATTTATAGACAAAAGATATATGGATATCTTTACTGATGTTTACTTCATATTTCTTCAGACAGAATCGTCATTTCTATTCATTTTCCACGGATTTACGCGATCTGATGATAAACAGCCTCTCCCAGCGATCTGTGTGTGCGTGCAGTGGTCACAGCTTGTGCGGTGTGTCACTCAGACTCTGATTGGGCCTTTCCAGTGTCAATCTTAGAGTGTCATATATGGACACTGCCACATCGTGTCACATGCTTCCTGCACACTTCCTGGTAGTTATCTGGCCAAAACAACACTGAAACACCTCTGTACACACAAAATATCCAAATAATAAACCCCCGATTATGATAGTAAAGCTTGGTATGAGATTTTCTTGAGATCTGGGCCGTTCTTATAAAAAAAAAATCAAAAATGTACATGGGAAATGCTAACTTGTGCAGTGATGAAAAAGGCTACAAATAATATATTTTTACAACAGTAAACGACCAAATTCCACCCCTGATCGCTAAAGGAAGTTATTATAAACACTCGATCGGGGTTTAAAGTGAGTTTTGAGTAAAAGTGTACTAATAATTTCATAAATTGTCAGATGTAGCTTGATGCTAACGTTAGCTACAATGCTACTAATAGCAGGTGCTTTTCTTCTTCATAATGCATTTTTGTCTCAATAATTCACGTAAGGTCGTAAGAAAATGTTTTGTTGTATTTTTATAGTAAGACTTTTGATAAATAAGGGCTAAATGCAAAGAGAGACTGAAGTGAGATCGCTGCTTTGTTGCTTTGTAAAGCCTGAAAAACCACAATCAATGCTAATAAAGGTGGAATAAAAACAAAAGAATAATGATAAAAGAATAATGCGGATAATGTGTCGTACCTGGCGGAGGTGTGAAAGACTCGTTTGGTGAGAACAATAGAATCATGAATGGGGAGTTTTGCAAAGCCAACACACATACAAAATACACAGAAGAGTTTACATATGAGATCTTACAGGGATGACAAGGGCCATAAATCAATCTGATTAGCCTTCTCTAAAAACACACATGACATGGCCTTAGAAAATATTTCATAAAATTCACAGTTTTACAGATAAGATTATGACATTTTTTATGAAGTTTTGGAAGACTTGTGGCCTTAGCTACACTGTGTTTTCAAACTCATTTCCTACATCAACAATTTTTTAAAAACATTTAAAACATGTTTTTAATATTTTTATTTTTGTTCTTATGTTTGAGCTTATATATCTCTATTATCATAACAGTCTGAGTGATTCTGATTCCTGAACAGTAAACTTTAAAGTGTCAGCTTTGTGAACAAAGGTTGATTATGTACAGTATTGTTCAAAATAATAGCAGTACAATGTGACTAACCAGAATAATCAAGGTTTTTCGTATATTTTTTTATTGCTACGTGGCAAACAAGTTACCAGTAGGTTCAGTAGATTCTCAGAAAACAAATGAGACCCAGCATTCATGATATGCACGCTCTTAAGGCTGTGCAATTGGGCAATTAGTTGAATTAGTTGAAAGGGGTGTGTTAAAAAAAATAGCAGTGTGGCATTCAATCACTGAGGTCATCAATTTTGTGAAGAAACAGGTGTGAATCAGGTGGCCCCTATTTAAGGATGAAGCCAACACTTGTTGAACATGCATTTGAAAGCTGAGGAAAATGGGTCGTTCAAGACATTGTTCAGAAGAACAGCGTACTTTGATTAAAAAGTTGATTAGAGAGGGGAAAACCTATAAAGAGGTGCAAAAAATGATAGGCTGTTCAGCTAAAATGATCTCCAATGCCTTAAAATGGAGAGCAAAACCAGAGAGACGTGGAAGAAAACGGAAGACAACCATCAAAATGGATAGAAGAATAACCAGAATGGCAAAGGCTCAGCCAATGATCACCTCCAGGATGATCAAAGACAGTCTGGAGTTACCTGTAAGTACTGTGACAGTTAGAAGACGTCTGTGTGAAGCTAATCTATTTTCAAGAATCCCCCGCAAAGTCCCTCTGTTAAAAAAAAGGCATGTGCAGAAGAGGTTACAATTTGCCAAATAACACAACAACTGGCCTAAAGAGAAATGGAGGAACATTTTGTGGACTGATGAGAGTAAAATTGTTCTTTTTGGGTCCAAGGGCCACAGGCAGTTTGTGAGACGACCCCCAAACTCTGAATTCAAGCCACAGTACACAGTGAAGACAGTGAAGCATGGAGGTGCAAGCATCATGATATGGGCATGTTTCTCCTACTATGGTGTTGGGCCTATTTATCGCATACCAGGGATCATGGATCAGTTTGCATATGTTAAAATACTTGAAGAGGTCATGTTGCCCTATGCTGAAGAGGACATGCCCTTGAAATGGTTGTTTCAACAAGACAATGACCCAAAACACACTAGTAAATGGGCAAAGTCTTGGTTCCAAACCAACAAAATTAATGTTATGGAGTGGCCAGCCCAATCTCCAGACCTTAATCCAATTGAGAACTTGTGGGGTGATATCAAAAATGCTGTTTCTGAAGCAAAACCAAGAAATGTGAATGAATTGTGGAATGTTGTTAAAGAATCATGGAGTGGAATAACAGCTGAGAGGTGCCACAAGTTGGTTGACTCCATGCCACACAGATGTCAAGCAGTTTTAAAAAACTGTGGTCATACAACTAAATATTAGTTTAGTGATTCACAGGATTGCTAAATCCCAGAAAAAAAAATGTTTGTACAAAATAGTTTTGAGTTTGTACAGTCAAAGGTAGACACTGCTATTTTTTTGAACACACCCCTTTCAACTAATTGCCCAATTGCACAGCCTTAAGAGCGTGCATATCATGAATGCTGGGTCTTGTTTGTTTTCTGAGAATCTACTGAACCTACTGGTAACTTGTTTGCCACGTAGCAATAAAAAATATACTAAAAACCTTGATTATTCTGGTTAGTCACATTGTACTGCTATTATTTTGAACAATACTGTATCTAGTCAGAAAGAATCATGAGCAGAAACCTTTTTTTTTTGGGAATGTAATTTCGGTCTCCATGCCAAAAAAGGGGGGTTACTAGTAAGGGGTTAAGCTGCTAACTTCTTTAATGTGGCTGACACTCCCTTTGAGTTAAAACAAACTAATATTCCAGAGTCATTCACTCAAACAGTACACTGACTGAACTGCTGTGAAGAGAGAACTGAAGATGAACACCGAGCCGAGCCAGATAACGAATGAAAGATTGACTCATTGTCAAGTCAAGAACCGGTTGCATCGGTTTTCAGATCACCAATAGTGATGGGAAGTTCGGTTCTTTTCCGCGAACCGGTTCTTTCGGACAGTTCGATTCAGTAAACCGGTTGAAGAAAATGGTTCACCGGTTCTTTTGCGCTCAATGTAATGACGTCATTTGCGATGATTGCCCTTGATTCAAGCCTTCGGTTTACCTGCACTCATAACATTAGCACAGAATTAGTTCAAAATCAATCACCAAAAGAACCAGTTCGGTTCAAACGCTCTGTGTGTCAGTCTGCTTCACGCTAAATCACGCATGCACAGTATCATCAGCTCCTCGGTTCACAAATCGGACGCGTCTGACAGAAACGGTGCTTCATTGTAGTTTTTCACACTAAAAAATGTTGGGTTAAAAATAACCCAACCTGTAACCCAACTATGGGTTGGTATAGCACCTTCCCATCTATTGGTCATTTCAACCCAACCCATTGGGTTAAAATCCTGTTGGGTTAAAAGTTACCCAACTGTTGAGTTAATTATTTATATTAATTAACATCAGTATTTTTTATTAAAAATGACTTAAAACAACCATATTTTGAAACTACTTTTGTTGTAAATTACAGATTTTATTTTAATATGCAAATAACACATTTACAAATATATTTTAAAATATTTTATTTAAATGTACAAGAATGTGTAAAAATACAAGTGACATTTTCAAGATGTACAAACGTGTCAATTCATATTCATATCAAAACACACAAATTTGCAAATACAGTTCACAGCTGTCGCCTAATGGTTAGAGAGTTGGACCTGTAACCAGAAAGTTGCAGGTTTGAGTTTCGGTGATGGCAGGAGTTGTAGATGGGAGGGAGTGAATGAACTGTTATCTCTTTCAACCTCAATACCAATGGCTGAAGTACCCTTGAGGGGCGGCTGCCGTCTGTGAGGGTGCGGAGGAGTCGGCGCCGTTCGCCAGGGGGCCGGAGCCTGCTGCCTCCGCGAAGGAATCCGGAGGGGCAGGGAACGGGGGACTCCTGCCGGCTGCCCAAAACCGGAGGAGCCGTCGTGCCGTCCGCCGAGGGCCGTCCAGTGCCATCGCCAGGCACCGCGGACGAGATCACCCAGCTGGTGGAGGGCCGAGTAGCAGTGCGTCTGGGAACCGGAATTGTAATTTTTTTCCTCTCTCCCGTCTCTTGTCTTTGTCGCTCCTCCTTCCATCTCCTTTTCTCTCGCCTCATCTGTCCTACCCCCAGGTTCCCGCAGGTCCCTGTGAGCGATCCCCCCCGGAGGGAGGGGAGTAGAGCGCAGTCTCGGGAGTACCCCCGGTCTGCGAGGGGCGATGGGGGTATGTGGCGAGTGGGGCGGGGCCGAGAGGCGTGGGAACGAGGAGTGAGGCCTGGTGTAGTGATTGGAGATGAGCTACACCTGCGCCCCACCGCCGGTATCGAGTCCCACGTAGGAAATGGAAGGATATAAAACTGGAGCGACTATAGTGAAGGACAAGAGAGGACCAGGCCTGGGCCATATTTTATGTTTTGGTTTTTACTTGCGCGCACCAGTCGTCCGCGAGGGGCTGGTGCGCTGTTTTGTGTTTATTTTTGTCATAAAAGTCTTTATTTGATTGTGCGCCGGTTCACGCCTCCTTCTTCCGGATGATTAGGAAGTTTTATCATTACAATAACATATAATAATAAAACAAAAAAATAATCATAAAATCAATATACTAGCTGCTGGACCTACTGATGATCAATAAAATAAAAAAGTTTTTTACTAATTACTAAATACAAAGTTTTTAAGGAGGAGACGGTGTGCAGAAGAAACTATTAAAGAATGTGTTCCAAAAACTCTCAAATGGGAGCAGAGGGCTGTAGGTAGTAGATGTCATATACAAAGAAAAGTTTGAAACACAGATCGATTGCTTGTAGTATCGTCTCCTGTTCCATCGCCTCCTCACACCTCCAAGCACCAGGATTCTGCCTTGTCTCATGATTCAAGTACAGCGCTAATTAGTGCCAACCTTAAAAAAAAAAACAAAGTTCAGTTAACATGCATTGTGATGATATTTCATTGATACACTCAATTTACAAATGAGTGAATTTAAACAAGTTAAAAGCAAAAGCGAATTTGCATTGGTTAAAGTGATAATTCACGCAAAAAAGAAAATTCTATCATCATTTTTAATTTTTCTAAATATCTTCTTAGAACGATTTGTATTGTACAACGTGTATATTATACAAAATAAATAAAGGTGACTTGACTACACAGGACACTGTAATATTAAGTTTTTTACTTACAGGTTGAATGTCAATGAAGGACTGCTTCACTTCCGTGTATGATGTGCACACCATTTTTCCATTTGTGTGGTATGGTGCAGATGGCAGGAAGGGTTTTACAGACAATTTCTGCATGAAGACCTTTAAATGACAAAAGTACAGAGAAAGCACAAGTAAAAAAAAAAAAAAAGATTCATAATCAGGCAGGCTGCTGGTGATGTCCGCGCTGAGTTGCTGACTGGACCGTTAAAATTTTAACGGAGTGAAGCGGAAAACATATTTAACCCAACAGTTGGGATATAACTAAAATTAACCCAATGACGAAAAATAAAATGACCCAACAAATTTTAAGATAACCCAAAACATTGACCCAATATGTGTAACCCAACGGTTAAGTTAAAAAAAAAAAAAAACCAACGTTTTTTACTGTGTACGATGCAGTGTTTTGAACATGCTCACAACAGACCTGGAATGCTGAATAAAGTTGTAGTTTTTGCTAATTTTGGACCAAAATGTATTTTCAATGCTTCAAAAAATTATAACTGACCCTCTGTTGTCACATGGGCTACTTTGATTATGTTTTTATTACCTTTCTGAACATGGACAGTATATCGTACATACGTTTTCAATGGATGGACAGAAAGCTCTCGGACTAAATCTAAAATATCTCAAACTGTGTTCCGATGATGAACGGAGGTCTTAAGGGTTTGGAACAACATGAGGGCGAGCCAATTACATTATTTTCATTTTTTGGTGAACTAACCCTTTAATAACCATTTAAAAAACTCTGTGTCTATTTTTTATTTTTTTAAGTCATCAAAACTGTTGGATCATATAAAAGTGTACTTTGATTTTTATTCTTAGTATTTTTTTTCATTGAGCTAGATTTCTAACAATCCAAAATTAT
Source organism: Carassius auratus (assembly GCF_003368295.1). Taxonomy (NCBI): domain Eukaryota; kingdom Metazoa; phylum Chordata; class Actinopteri; order Cypriniformes; family Cyprinidae; genus Carassius; species Carassius auratus. Next base: position 106,808 of record NW_020528035.1, on the reverse strand, counting down.
GATTTGGTGAGTTGTGATGGCTTTTGGAGCTTTAAGACCTCTTCCCACATTATTAAATAAAGCATTCTAAATTTTTCATTTTCTTTATTCCATGAGAAAGCAGAGTACAATCAATGCCATCAAAGTGATGAAATCTGAAAACAGCAAAAGTCAACAAATTAAAAAGGGGAAAAAGGATACCAGAAAATAAATTGATAAAAAAAAAAAAAAAAAAAAACTACCGTATTTTCCGGACTAAGTCACACTTCTTTTCATAGTTTGGCTGGTCCTGCGACTTATTTATCAAAATTAATTTGACATGAAACAAGAGAAGTGAACCAAGAGAAAACATTACCATCTACAGCCACGAGAGGGCGCAAGACGACCGCAGAGTGAAGGCAAAAGGGCCACGAGTGCTAAGCATCTCTCGGGGAACTCCTTCAAGACTGTTGGAAGACCATTTCAGGTGACTACCTCTTGAAGCTCATCGAGAGAATGCCAAGAGTGCGCAAAGCAGTAATCAAAGCAAAAGGTGCCTACTTTGAAGAACCTAGAATATGACATAGAATATGGCATATTTTCAGTTGTTTCACACTTTTTTGTTATGTATATAATTCCATATATAATTCCACGTGTTAATTCATAGTTTTGATGCCTTCAGTGTGATTCTACAGTTTTCATAGTCATGAAAATAAAGAAAACTTTGAATGAGAAGGTGTGTCCAAACTTTTGGTCTGTACTGTATATATATATTAGATTAAAATCTGGACTACAACATGCCCTAGAGTTTTGATTCTTCATTGTTCATTAACACTTTACATTAGGGCTTCATTAGTTAACATAAACTGCCAATGAAAAATTATTCTCATTAATCTTAGGTATTCCAATATTTAATATCATGTTGTTTAAATCTAAAGTTGTAACTGTATTATTTAATGAGCTAACATGAACTTTTTTTTAACATGGATTAATAACTTCTGTAGCAAGTGTAGCTATCGCTCATTGTAAATGTTAATGGTTAACTAATGAGATCTTATAGTAATGTGATACCTATTGGTCTTTATAGTTCTTTTGCACTTTAATATGTGTGAAACTTTTAACTTTATATATTTTTCTGTATTGTTTATTAGTATTTAAATGTTCATCTTTTTGTTATAAAAAGGATATTTAACCTGTAATTCTGTATTATTAACCCTTTTTGAAACTAAATAAGCAAAACTGTGATAACACCGTATACCGTGATAAAAGCATGAGCAAATCGCAAAAGGAACATTTGATACCGGCATATCCCTAGTGCATATATACAGTATTGGCTAGGGATCTAGGGATGCCACTGGAAGTGACGCTGCAACCTGCCGCTGCCAGAGAGAGCGCTAACCTCTGCAGCATTAATGCCAAGTGTAGCCCCAAGTTGACAGACAGTAAAGGTGTAACACTAACCTCAGGTTGTTGAAAGTGGCAATGAAAATGACCTTTCAATTAAAGAACAAGCCATCAGTGCCAGTGAAGATGAGGTGGGCAACTCTCTTTCAGTTAGATGAGGATGTTATGACCTGCCTACTTGAGATACATGTTTTTTTTTTGATTATTTATATTATTTGTAAATGTATTCATTTATTTTTTTGTTAGATTAAGTTGTCCTTGTTAAAGTGTAATTATGTATTTAAATACTGACTAATATAAATGAATGTACATCTTATGCAGTTAGGATTTGGAATGAACAATTATTGGTTTCAGTTTATATTAATTGCAACATTTACTGGTACATTATCTGTTATTATTAATGAATGGACCTGAAGCTAACATGAACTAACAATGAGCAGTTGTAATTTTATTAATTAACATGAACAAAGTTTAATAAATACTTAAGTTAGTTACAATCAGTTAATCAATTGCATTAATTAACGTTAACTAATGAAACTGGTTAAGTGTTAGCCTGTTATGTACATGTAACAAGGGTATTTTGAATGTTTTCTTTTGTTTTGGTTTTCATTCCTGTCCATTAATTCCTTTCCACTATTTGTAATTTTCAAAAATTTAAATAAAATAAAATAAAATAAAATAAAATAAAAATACATTTTTCAAAACCCTCCTCTGGGTTGTTCATCCTAATTCAATGCGAAACAAAGCACATTTATGTACCAAAAAATTCTGTGAGTAATAGATGAGAGTCTGTAATGCCAAAGTTGTCCACAAGAGGATGTTGCTTCATTTGACATCTCATTTAATCTTACAGACAGCTGTTGACTTCACAGTATAAACTCTTATTTGAAAAAAAAAATATATATATATATATATGGCAGTCATATAACTGTTCACACAAATTGTTGGTGCTTAGACTCGGATGTCTTAGTTTAGATTACGCTAAAATATGCATTTTATTGTTTTGTTTAAAAGGAAGGCAGCGATGATGAGAGAAAACACAAGCTACTGGAAGCCATCAGTTCTATGGGTGAAAGAAAGAGGTGTGAGACATTTGAGATTTAGCTTTTTAGTGTTGGCGCACCCAAATAAAATAAAAATGTTTGATTGAAAACCAGATTTTGGACAGATTGCGTGGGCTGGAATCTGGAATGTTTGGAAGATGGAAAAAGTAAACTAGTTCTATTTATACCATGGTGTATCTAAATACTCAATTCTAAATGGCTGGAATGTGTATGTTCAAACTATTGAATGCACAGGTTAGTCAGTTTAATTACTGTTCTAACTGAATGTGCTCTCTTTGTTGAAGCATTCACACAAACTGAGATGAAAAAACACTTGCCAACAGTGGCCTGAAACAGATGCAGGAAATTCACGCGCAGTCCCTCTCTCTATCATTCCTTTAAATAAATTCAAAATAAATGTAACTTTATTTACCACACTATTTTATTTTTGAATTGAATTTTGGGTAAATGATACATTTATTTACATTATATCTTCGACTGAAATAGAAGTAAGTTTTCTTAATTCTGTTTAAAGGTACAGGAGAGAAAGACAACATTTCTGACCTCCTGGGAAACCTCCAGGAGCTTCCAACAAGACCAAGAAACAGCTGAAAACCTGAAAAACAGTATATGGACTGTGGAATTACGGCTCAACAAATAGCGAACAGAGACGATAAAATTATACATTTTCAGTTCTGTTACTCGATAAATTGAGAGGCTTGTCACTTGTTCCAAAACCTATATGCTTTTAGATTAGTAGTAAATATCGCATCAGGACATTTTTTGTCTTGGAATGTCTCTATTCTGTCATGGTGGTTCGGGTTGGTTTAAATGTTTACACTACTATGAGGGATGCACTATTATTTTCCTTTACCAAAGCCCCTTTACCTTAGTTTTGCCTGTAATAAGCTATATCTATATATATCTATATATATCTATATATATATATATATATATATATATATATATATAGCAAATTGGAACAGCACACACACTTTCAAAACAAGACATTCAATCTAATTTTTGCCTCAAAACTATAGTCAGATATCATAACTAGTATCTACAGTACTGTACTATTTGTTTACCCTCCAGGGCCTGAATTTTTGGTGTTGGATTGCAGGTTTTGCGAACAGTTCATAGAATTTACACAAAGATAAGTTAGGTCATTCACTCTCTTCAATATATATTTTATCCTTGATATTAATCGTAACCATTTAAGAAACCCCTCTAAATAATCTATAGCCATCTTCAGTTCATTTTGACATAATTAAAATGCTTTTTTTTTAAACACAAGTATGGTTGAAAAAGTATTTGTAAATGATGAATTTTACCAAAATACAATTCAGGTTATATGAAAATTTGTATTCCTGTTTCAGTTTTATATGCAGGTTTATATCAAGGAGCAGAATTCTTTCGCATTTGCTTGTTCATTGGTGTGTTTTTACTACATTGTTTGAATCAAATTGAACTGAGTGTACAGTATTACAATTCACTAATTAATTTTGGCCTTCAAGCTGTCTTATTGCTAACACTGATGTTACATTAAGTGTACTAATATTTTTTTCATCTTTGTTTTGTCTAAATCATTGTTACCTTTCTTCGTGGTTTCTTTTCCTCTAATTGTACAAAGGCTGAGTGAGAGAATTACTATTTATTGGAATTCTACATAATTTTGTCCTCAAAACATGTATGCAAGCACACACACATACACAAAATGACTGTTTCTGATCTTGAGTTGCAAATGTTTCTTTAATGTAATTGTTTCTTTTTGTGCTGACCAGCTGTAACTAAAACATATGTTTGGTAGAAACACTTGCTTTTATCTGAATACTTTTATTTTAAACTCCATGTGCATATTCTTTGGCAGATTCAAACTCATCTTGAAGATTTTAAGACTCTTAACAGCAACAGCCAGCCAGTCAATGACCCTGTTCTGAGTCCTGTAGAGGAGCGATAAGGATTCTGCTGAATAATTTTTTCTTTCTTCCTTTCTTTTTTTTCTTCTTTTTCCTAAAAAATAAAAAATAAATATTAAATGTCACAGATGTATATTTACTGAGCAATTTACTATTTTGTAGAGGAGGCTCAAAGTGACAATTTTCACCTGAGATTCAGAAGCCAAGGCAAGGCAAGTTTATTTATATAGCACATTTCACACACAATGGTAAAACAAAGTGCTTTACATAAAAGAAAGTAAAATAATCATGAAGAAAAATAATCACAAAAATAAAACAAGCAATTTAAAAGCTTTGAAAATGATTTTTAAAAAATACTTCTATACAAAATGATTTGACAAAATACAGTGAATGAGTAAAAGAAAGTGCAATAAGTTCGGACATAGCACAGTGCTCATTCAATAAATGCACAGCTAAAGAGATGGGTTTTAAGTGTAGATTTAAATGTTACTAGTTTTAGCTGGTTTTGGCACATCTGATCTCTTCTGGAAGCTCATTTCAACTGCGGGCGGCATAACTAAAGTCGGACTCCCCTTGTTTTGTGTGAACCCTTGGTATTTCCAACTGACTTGATCCTAGTGATCTGAGTGGTCTGTAAAGTTTATATTCAGTGAACATATCTGCAATATATTTCGGTCCTAGGTCATTGAGTAATTTATAAACAAGTAAACATACTTTCAAATCAATCCTAAATGTTACTGGAAGCCAGTGTAAGGACATGAGGACTGGAGTGATATGCTCATATTTTCTGGTTCTAGTTAGAATCCTGGCAGCAGTGTTCTGGATGAGCTGCAGCTGTCTAATGGTCTTCTTGTGAAGGCAGTTGAGGAGCCCATTACAATAGTCCACCCTGCTGGTGATAAAGCCATAAACAAGTTTCTCCAAGTCTTGAGACAAATTACAAGGAGGTAAAAATTACTTCAGAAAGATGGCTGCATCATTGTTATTTGTACACAGAGGTAGTAGGTCGTAGGTAGTAGGTAGTAGGTAATGTAGGTCCATTAGTAAAATTTGTTGACTTTTTTCAAGAAATTGTTATTTTTTATATTTTTATGTTTTTATTATATACCAATGATGGGCATTCAAAAATGGGGAAAAATATTTTAGATTTGAGGTTTTAACAAACTTTCCCTTTAGCATCTTCATTTGTAAGGCTGGTTCAGTTCGATAAATACTGACATTTCACATTATTACATTTTACCCTTTTCAGTGGTTGAAAACCACATTTTGGTCACTCTGATATAATACTTATTTAATAAAAAAAATATTTTTTAATCTCTGAAGAATAAATATTGTTGAAGTTAAACATTTTCTATCATAGGATAGGACACATGTGTTGAGTGCTAAAATGCTCTAAAATAGTTAGGTTGAGGCACATTAAACTTGCTTTTGGTATTCTATTTATACAATTCTTTATTTGAATCAGTTTGAGGGATATTTGGAAGAAGGGATACAGTTTATTTTAACAAATTCTGAAGCTACCAAGAGTTCAGATATGCAGAAATGTAACATGTTTGAAACAAATTTCCTTTTCTATTGTTTTAACAGGAAGTATAGTCATAGATCAAGTGTCCACCTCTAAGGGGAATGATAGGCATAATCACTGATAGCACCTCAAACTTTGAAACATTTAAGGTCTCTAAGATTTGAAATAATTAATATGTTTGGTAATTAGAAATCCTGAGTAAATCGGTTTAATCCTGGGTAATCTTGTTTTATGTTAAACACTGTTCATACTTTACCCAGAGTTAATTATTATTCCTAGACGTTCATAATCTGTCATGTCAAACTGTACATTCTTAAACCACTGGGTGGCGCTCACATGAATATTAATCAGGATACCCATTGTGGGCAGGGCCTTCAAGCACAGGTGAGGAGAAACACCTGGCTGCAGCCTGCAGAATGAGGCAGGGCTGCACATGTCTCACTGCCCCATACCTACTCTATTGTACATTTTCCCCAAACCATAGTTGTTAACCTGTTAGCAACTATGGTTTTGGCAAACACACCCCTGATTGGTTCGATCATCTTTCATAGGCATACATGATAAAAAATGTGTGGGTAGTTGTGTGGGATATAGTATGTTGTTTAAAAAGTCAAAAACGCTGTGCCGTTTTAAAAAGCCTTCATTATAATGCACAGAAAAAAAAAAAAAAAAAAAAAAAACATTAGCCTGTAACTCGCCATGTCCATGAAATGACTGTTTTGCTAAATTAAGCTGATCTTTAGGCTAACAGACCAATAACCCACTACATTTAATAAATAAATTTGGGTTGTTTATCCACAGGTCTTCAGGTCTTCAGATGAATAAAAAAATAATAATAATAATAATAAAAATATATATAAAAATAATAATAATAATAATAATAATAATAATAATAATAATATATATATATATATATATATATATATATATATATATATATATATATATATATATATATATATATATTTATTTATTTATTTACTTGATTATTTCATATCATCAGAGTATGAGAAAGTAAATAAAGGATGTATCAGTATTGTTTTATTTGTATAGCATGACAAGACAATTATTGTTATATATAATTATCTGTCATGCAGTGAATAAAAAAAATATGTTTCTGCTGTGTGCCATTTAAATTTTTATTAAACTTTAATTTTCTTTACTACATTGCAAAGCATAGACTTTTCCCTTTAATTCAGGAAAATATGCCTGTAATCTGTTGCTATAGTAACGTATGCAATTTCATGTGCAAAGTACTCTTATTTTAGTGCAGTTGTTAAGATTGTGGTTATTTCAACAAACGGTTTCATACATTTTAACAGCGTTAAGTTAAACTTTTATAAATCATTCAATTGTACTATTTAGAGATCAGTGATGCACACGCATTTTAGACACTTTTGTTATGTTTTTACTCAGTCCATGTAATAAATGCACACCCTTGAATAACCCATGCATAACTTCTGATTTGACCGGTTCAGGGGTGGCTAGAAATGGAAAAAACTTATTGAAAACGAAAACATTTTGATTCCTAGCTCGAACTAAATCCAAAAATTTCACAGCCACTGCGGTCAAATATTGAGATAAACTTTATAAAGTATCATCTATTTATATTAAATTAATATATTAAATTGGTATCTTCTCCAATAGCCATTTTGTGACCATTATTGAGCTGATTATTTTCAATCAGCTGGAATGATTAGGGATGATCTATGCTTAACGTGGCTTAATGCATTAAAACTGTGTTTTTGAGACCAAACTACATAAACACATGAATAATAAAGAATTATATTCACAGACAAGCAGATGAGTCCAGAAAAAGAATTCAATGCATTGAATTACGTGTTAAGCATTTTCTTTCCATAGAAAACCATTGGCCTAAAAAGAAAGCACTTAACATGTTTAAAAAAAAAAAAAAAAATTAATACAGCATTCTATTTACAGACAAGTTGATTATGGGATGAAAACACTTAAAAGGGTTAGTTCACACCAAAAATCAAAATTATGTCATTAATAACTCATGTCGTTCCAAACCCGTGAGACCTCTGTTTATTTTCGGAACACAGTTTAAGATATTTTAGATTTAGTCCGAGAGCTCTCAGTCCCTGCATTGAAACGGTATACTGTGTACGGTATAGTGTCCATGTCCAGAAAGGTAAGAAAAACATCAAAGTAGTCCATGTGACATCAGAGGGTCAGTTAGAAATTTTTTTTGAAGCATCAAAAATATATTTTGGTCCAAAAATAGCAACAAAAATACGACTGTATTCAGCATTGTCTTCTCTTCCGGGTCTGTTGTGAGCATGTTCACTGCAGTGCATGATATCCGGTTCGCGAACAAATCATTCGATGTAATCGGATCTTCTTGAACCAGTTCACCAAACAGAACTGAATCATTTGAAATGGTTCAAGTCTCCAATAAGCATTAATCCACAAATGGCTTAAGCTGTTAACTTTTTTAATGTGGCTGACACTCCCTCTGAGTTAAAACAAACCAATATCCCAGATTATTGGTTTATTCAAACAGTACACTGACTGAACTGCTGTGAAGAGAGAAGACAAACACCTATCCGAGCCAGATAATGAACAAAAGATTGACTTGTTCTCGAGTCAAGAACGGTTTCATCGGTAGCGGAAACGCTATGGAAACACCCTTCAGTGTGACCAGCTCTGAATAATATGTGAAATCAGTCTCATGAATGGGCGTGACATCATAGGCAGGTGACGTAGCGAGCAGGAAGCTATAAAAGCATGTGAAGTGGAACGAGCGTCAGCTTCAAGGAATGAAGGGAACTCTGGCAGGGATGCTGGAAGTATGGCTTTGAGACGCAGCATCTCATTCCCTTCAGGAAACATCCCTAGGTTACGAATGTAACCCTAGTTCCTCAAAGGAACGAGACGCTGCGTCGAGTGCTTTTGGGGAACGCCTTTTGCAAGAACAACTCTGAATATCGTGTGCAATCAGTCCAATGGAAGAGCGTGACGTCACAGGCGGGGTGACGTAGCAACCAGGAAGCTAAAAAAGCACATGCTGTGCAGCTGGCTTCAGCTTCGAGTAGGGAAGCAAACATCAGCAGGGGTGCGTAGAATGGCTCTGCAACGCAGCGTCTTGTTCCTTCGAGGAACTAGGGTTACATTCGTAACCTAGGGAAGTTCCTCTTCAGGAACTGGAGCTGCGTTGAGCGCTTTTGGGGAACGATTTGCCAACGCTGCCAGACTACCAAACCCCTGCCTAATATGTATCCGAAGAGCACAGCTAAGGCGAGAGGACAGAAGAGCCAGGAGCGGCTCGCATATCAAGATTGTAAAATCTGGCAAATGCAAAGGGCGTGGACACATACAGTTTAACTTCTCCTGGTCTGGCTCCCAAAAGGGAGGAGGACAGAAGGCCTGAAGTACGATAGGTTGTGGTGTAACAGAGGGAACTTTAGGAACATAACCCATTCGAGAGTATAAGAATGCTTTGGCCATACCAGGGGCAAAGTCTAGGTAGTTGGGGGCCACCGAGAGGGCCTGAAGGTCTCCAACTCTCTTTAGAGACGTAATTGCCAGTAACAGGGGATTCTTAAGGGTCAGATGTCTATCTAAAATATCTTGAATTGGCTCGAATGGAGCTTTACAGAGAGCCTCTAATACCACAACCAAGTCCCATAGAACGGGGCTACTAATAACAGACGGACCCCATCCCGGCGTACTCCCACCAGAACTCCCGGGAACAGAGCGATCGGGGGAAAGGCGTACAGACGAAGACTCTGCCAAGTCTGTATCATGGCATCTAGTCCCAGTGGAGCTGGGTGAACTAGAGAGAACCAGAGGAGACATTGCAATGTCTCTCGAGTTGCGAAGAGGTCCTCCTGAGCTTTGCCAAATATCTGACAAAATACCACCTCGGGGTGAAGCATCCATTCCCCGGGCCTCGGCCCCTGTCTCGACAGCATGTCTGCTCCCACATTCCATCTCCCAGGAATATACACTGCTCTTAAAGGGACAAAAAGTAACTTTTTAGGTATTTTATTATCTAAAATCAATATTTTTATTCATAAATATGCCCTCAATGGTGTACAAATACCTATGCAGATGTTTAAACTAATCCTTGTAAATGAAGAATTTATTATCTTTATATACATGGGACGGGTAGGTCGACGGAGGCTTCCATGTAGTTCCGCCATCTTGCAAAACTATAATAGCAGAGAGGGACAAAAAGTACTAAGCCAACGCGTTTCCACAGCGCGTTTTCGGTCAGAGCCAGAAACGCAGGTGCAGAGCAGTGAGAGGTGCTTGAAACTGCACCGGCAAGTTTAAAAGTCTGGATTGCATTCTTATTATGGACCATACATATGCCGCGCCACAGGAGAAGAAAACATCGTCGCCAAAACAGTCATAAATAGAACGTAAAAGGAAACGTGACCGTAGATTACAGAAAACAAGAGTTAATGTCGGGGAAGCTTTTTCTAGGTGGAAAGAGCTAATGCTTGATAAAGATTTAAAAAGAGACGCTGAAGTGGCCAGTTTTCTTCTCGACAGGTAAGTCAGTGTTACAATCTATATTATAATATTTTTTTTTATATATAACATATAATTCAGAAAATATTACGAATAAAGAAGACATAACTACTAATTACAATATTTCATGTTTTCCACAGTCAGTAATTCATACTGTAACATTCGTTTGTTAGTTGTCATGTTGCAGTTTGTTTGAAATAACACACCTGTTCACCTGAAGGAAAACTCGACGAAGTGCTATTAGAAGACATCCCGTCAAAGCTTTTTGGTACATATCGCCTACTGTTGATGCAACGCGCATTTGAAAAAGCGAGGCACTGGAGAGCAAAATTAGTTTGAATGCAAAATACAATTTCACCACTAGATGGGAGTAATTCCTACTTACTGTCCCTTTAACGAGAGGAGTTTGCCCTGGGTCCACAGGAGGATCTGATATACCAGCTTGTACAAGGGGCATGAATGCAGACCCCCCTGGTGATTGATATAAGAGACCACCGCTGTGTTGTCTGTGCACACTAACACATGACAGCCTCTCAAGTCTGGGAGGAAATATTTCAATGCTCGATACACTGCTAGCCATTTCTAGACAATTGATGTGCCATGTCAGATGGCAACCGCTCCACAGACCACGGGCAGGGTGGCCACTCATGACCGCACCCCAACCGGTGAGGGACGCGTCTGTCGCTAGCGTTACACGGCAACCATGAGCTCCCAACAGACATACGTGCCTGCATCGTGGTCGAATCTCATACTACACCTAGATAGGTGGTTCTCTGAACTGGAGAAAGTACACTCTTCTTGGCATTCAGTCTCAAACCCAGCTCCCCCATATGGGCGAGAACGTCACCTCGATGTCGAACCGCCATCTGCTCTGACTGAGCTAAAATCAACCAATCGTCGATATAATTCAGAATGCGGATGCCCTGCATACGGAGGGGTACCAGAGGCGCACCTACACATTTCATGAACGTGCAGGGTGAGAGTGCAAGGCCGAAGGGAAGTACACAAAATTGATAAGCTTTGCCCCCGATAGCGAACCTCAGAAACTTCCTGTGTTGTGGAAGGATGGATATGTGGAAGTATGCGTCTTTGAGATCTATTGTGACAAACCAGTCTTCGGATCTGATTCGAGCTACAACCTATTTGACAGTGAGCATTTTGAACTTCAGTGACATTACTGAGAGGTATAATTGACGTAAGTCTAAGATCAGACGCAACCCCCCATCCTTCTTTGGAACTATGAAATACCGGCTGTAAAACCCGGACTCCCTGTCTAGAGGAGGGACCACCTCGATGGCCTCCTTCCTTAATAGGGTATTCACATCTTGTTGCATCACCAGAGTCTGCTGGGGGCTGATGACTGTCGGTGTAACCCCATTGAACCTCAGCGGTGGACGGCCAAACTGAATACAATAGCCTCTTTCTACTGTGTGCAGGACCCATCGAGATACATTTGGCAGTAGTTTCCACACTGCTAGATAATGTACTAAGGGAATCAGTCTCTCGAGGCCCCGGAAGTGGTGGCGAGCTTCCCAGCTCCGCTACGCTCGCGGGCGGACATAACTGGGTCTGACGCTCGCGGGAGACCGATGCGCCCTGAAACACTGGCAGGGTAGGAAGACCGGCCTCCAGAGGGCACTGTGGGCACCGTATAATGAGGTGGACACCGCTCTACCCCAGTAGGGGCTACCCTCAGGGTCACTGCGACTCTGGCGTCAGGACCTCTTCGTCGAGGACTTCCTAGCTTCCATAATTGCACGAAGATCTGATTTTGGCTTGGAAGTCCCCGACTCAAAGCAACTTTGAGCCTCGCGGTATGAGGTATTGGCTTGCTTGTGGCATGGGTATCTTCCGCCCAGATAACCCACGAGAGCGACGAGGGAGGAAACTCTGGAACGCCACCACCTGTTTACGTGCCTCCTGGAACCTGTCGACAACGGTATTGACTGTGTCGCCGAACAGGCCCTGAGGCGTCCAGGAGGCAAACCCTGTCACACTCTCTTATCTGAGACAGGGTCAGCCATAAATGCCTCTCCTCGGCCACCAAGGCTGCCATAGATCCCCCAATCGCGCGATCGGTCTCTTTGGTGGCGCGGAGGGAGAGATCAGCAGTCCGTCTAAGCTCTGCAATATCGCCGAACTTGATCCCCTCTCCCTCGTCTACATCTCTCAGCAGGTTGGCTTGATATGCTTGGAGGACGGCCATAGTGTGAAGGCCCGCCCCCACCTGACCTGCTGCCACATAGCCCTTGCCCATTAACGTAGATGTCATTTGTAACAGTTTTGTGGGCAAGGCCAGAGCCTTCAGAGACGACGCCGAACCGGATGACAGATAGCTCGCAAGCATCTGTTCAACCCGGGGCATCGCTCTGTACCCTCGCTCATCGAGCCCCGTGACATTGCCGTAATATTGAGAGTCGGGACCAAAGAGACGGGTCGGATAAGGCTGTTTCCACGACCTCGCTATTTATTCGTGGAGGTCGAGAAAAAAGGGAAGGCTCCGGGCTGGAGGTGGCGGTCTCGTCTGCAGAAACCGCTCATCTAATTTACTTTTCTGCGGCTCATGTTTTTTTCTCTGCAGGCCACTTTATTTTTAATTTATCAACTGTGCAAGGGTTTGAGCGCCGGATCTGGCAGATGAGAAAGTAGATAAGAACTGGCCCATCTCCATACCCTCCACCAGATCCACCCATGAACCCCATGAGTGCATTAGCTGTTCTGCCTTGGCAGAAGCGGGGCCAGCACCGTGGGAAGAGAGCCCTCCGGGATCGAAGCGTCCGCATCGGCAATCGTTCACAATGCGGACACCGACCCCAGGCAAACCACGCATAAATCATGTGTATCCCCAGCCATGTTGTAGAGTTGGCAGGGAGGAACACACGATTTATAGTGCGATTTGGATTCGCCCTTCACGTGTCTTGTCTTAGCTTTGCACTTTGGCATTGTGTTGTTTTATTGGGACGGACAACAGTTAATAAGACTTACAAGACAGACTTTTGAACATGCACACACAGAGCGCTTGCTGAAAGACGCGAAGCTGAAGCCAGCTGCACGGCACATGCTTTTATAGCCTCCTGGTCGCTACGTCACCCCACCTGTGACGTCACGCTCTTCCATTGGACTGATTGCACACGATATTCAGAGTTTTTCTTGCCAAAGGTGTTCCCCAAAAACGCGCGACGCAGCTCGAGTTCCTGAAGAGGAACCATGGTTACATATGTAACCTGGGATGTTCCCCTTCAGGAACTCGAGCTGCGTCCGAAAATGCTATGGGAACAAGAATCCCCACGCCACCAGACTTACAAATCCCTGCCTATAGTTTATACAAGGAGCACAGCTAAGGCAAGAGAAAGAAGAGCCGTGAGTGGTGAGGGGAGATCATAGGGCTCAAGGTTTTAGGATAGCATCCTGATCAACCATTTAGCATAAGCTTCTTCTGGCCGGAGGCCTCAGCCTCAGTGCACCGCACAGGAAACATGTAACCAGAGGGTGTCTGCCCACTGAATGACCACCAAGAGGGGCACGGTAGGCTGTAATGGCCGCTACATAGACCCTGAGGGTGGAGTGGGTCAACCCTGTGGAGAGAAGGGCCTGCAGGAACTCCATAACTGTCCCAACTGGGCAAATAACTGGGTCTGGATTGGAGGATGATCTCAGCAACCTCGGTTGAGAGACCAAAAGCTACGAGATGTGCCCCCTCACGGGCCACTCCCATAAACTCCATAGCTCCTGGCAGGGATGGAATATTGTGTCCTCTGCCTGTGAGAGGAGACCCCTCCTGATGGTAATCTCCCATGGAGTGCCATCGAGGAGAGAAATCAGATCCGAAAAACATACTCATCCCAACCAGAATGGGGCTACTAATAGAAGATGGACCCTGTCCTGGCATACTCTCAGCAGAACTCCTGGGAGCAGAGCGATTGTGTGAAAAGTGTACAGACGAAGCCTCGGCCAAGTCTGCACCATGGCATCAAGCCCCAGTGGAGCCGGATGAGTCAGAGAAAACCAAAGGGGACAGTGTGATGTCCCCTTTGGAAGAGAACGTAACCGGATTCTGTGACCTCTCACTACGGTGTGCAGGACCCATTGAGACAAGTTTTGCAGTAGTTGCCATGCCGCTAAATAGTCTATTAAGGGAACCAGTCTCTCGAGACTGACCTCTGGTGTAATCAGAGCTGCTGGCTTGGTGCCCTGAAGCAGCGAACCAGCAGGGGAGAGCTAAACTAGCTGCTAAAGAGACCTCTGTGTAGGTCATGAGCCTCTAAGCACCACTACTTTTCTGGGCAGTAACAGAAGAACTTGTCGGAGACCGCTGCGCCCTGGAACATGGGCAGGGTTTGCAGATCAATCTCCTGAGGACACTGAGGAGAGATGGGCACCGTTTAATGTGGTGTAACCCACTCTTCCCCAGAGGGGCCTGCCCTCCCAGGTCCTGAGGCAAAGCACCAGGACTCTCAAAGCTGAAGTCTCCTATTAAAAACGATGGTCCTCAGACCCACGTCGTATGCTAGGAAGACTTGTTCAGAACCGATTGAAGCCTTCGGCTTGGGAGCGCCCCTCTAACTCTAGACTCTGCGGAGCACAAGAAGTGATACCCCCAGAATGAGGAGCCAGCCCCCTGCTGACCACCTCAACCTCCCCAGAGGAAGAAAGGTAAACACGTGCTCTTATTTAAATTTTATATCCCATGAGCTCCTGTATATCTAACTTCTCATAGTTAGATAAGTGCCTCATTTAATTCCTCATTATTAAATGGAGCCAAACTACCAAACGAGTCAACACGTTTTTTTTTTTTTTTTTTTTTGGTGTGGTAAGATTCATATAAATATTGAAAATGATGTAATACACGCGTTGCCTCGACAGCGCGTGAGCTGCTTAGTCACACAATATAAACAATGATAATCTCCTCGGAGATAAATAGCTGCAAGTTCACAGTTATTTAGCACGGGCTTCTGAGCCTCGAAAACAAGCTCTAGATCTAGGGAATGCGGATGGAGATAGAAAGATCTCGTGCAATTCCCTCAAATTTAGTCCCGCCTGCCTCAAAAACAGTAGGACCGGAATCGCAAGATTACAAGCATGGACACACTCCTCGGAGCGTGCCAGCGAGAGCGGAGAAGCTCAATCAGCCCGCTTTTTTTTCCTCGAGAGCCAACTGTGCGAGTTATGCTCCTCATTAATGCTGCTCGTTATGATATTTAGGCTTGTGTAACTGACGCTTGTGCAACTGATGTTTATGTAACGGATGCTTGTGCAACTGATGCTTGTGCAACTGCAAGCTCATCGAAGTCCTCCATGTTAATCTCCTCGGAGAAAGACAGGCATAGCATGAAAGCAAAACCCATGAGCACAGCCAGTGCTCAGCCTCGGCAAAAGTGGGACCGGTGTTGTGCCCAATTTCGACCCCCTGCCAAATTATTACCCCCCTTGTTCAAGTCGCTACCTGATTGCCTAATCCTAACCCCACTCCTAATCCTAACCCCTCCCCCACACCTACTCCTAAACCTACCAATACTAGGGGTGTACTAATACGGCAGGGAGTCAAAATCGGGCACAACACTGGCACCGCGAGAAACACTAGTGAAGGCTCCCTCCTCAAAGAGAGCCTTCTGAGAAAAAACAAAGCAGTAACAGATGGTCGCATTGCGGGCCGTCAACTCCCTCGAGAGCTGATTCTGCATGCTTCGCTCTCAAGCAGACAACACACTGCGTGTGTCCCTACCCCAATATATTTTCACGGGGAGGGAAAACACACATTCTGAACACTGCCTGCTTTAGCCCAAAACTTCTCTTAACTGAGGTTAGATATAATGGAGCTTATCGGTGGACAAGCAACACTATATAAGACTCACAAAACAAAATAGCGACTCACACACACAGAGAGCTTCGCTGAGTGACAAAAAGCTGAAGCTCGTTCCACCTCATGTGCTTTTATAGCTTCCTGGTCGCTACTTCACCCTCATATGACGTCACGCCAATTCATGAGACTGATTTCACATATTGTTCAAAGCTGGTCACGCTGAAGGGCGTTCCCATAGCATTTTCGGATGCAGCTCGAGTTCCTGAAGGGAAACTAACAACGACCTATGCCTCTAACCACAGGTGAAGAGGTGTCATTCCAACAACACAAGTTTGCGATGCAGTTTGCGAATGTTCATCTGAACTTTTTGGGAAACATCGAATAGTTGAACTACGTTGGTAATGACAGAATTTGCAAGTTTGTTGGCTAACGATGCTTTTGGGAAACACACCCCAGAGTAGGTATTTGGGAAACACCGCCCCAGGTGCAGCCTCGCATCGATCTACAGGCTGCAGCCGGGTATACTTGCAGGCAAGTGGAACGGAAAATTACCAGTGTGACTGCTTCAGATCGCATTCTGTTTTATGTATTATTTCAAGCAGTTAATAAAGTTGAACAAGGTTAAAGGGATAGTTCACTTTCAAATAAAATTTTGGTATGTTTTAGCTTACCTCCAGGGCATCCAAAATGTAGGTGTCTTTGTCTCCGCAGTAGTTCCCATTTTGATATTTTTAGGTCAAACCGTTCTTGTCTGTGACTCATTCAATGGAGGTCTATGGTCACCACCTCAAAGAGCATGCACAGAGAAGTCCAAATTAAACAATTCCCCATCGTAAGTACACATTGATGGTCTAAGACATGGAACGAGCAGTTAGTGTGAGAAAACAAACAGTATTTAAATCGTTTTTACCTCTTATACACAACCACGTCCAAGTGATCCGAGGGCGCGCGTGCTTCCTGTTCCTGTTTGCGTGCGCTCTTGTTTAGTATGCGCAAGCAGGGATAGCGCCGGAAGTGATCTCTCACACGTGTATGTCACTAATTGTTTACTGTTTACCACACGATACCCCACCAGTCTGCACTGTCTGAAATATAATGCAGTAATTGTAATTAATTAATTTGTTTATAATGCACCCTATAATCGTTATGATTATAATTAAAATACAACACATTACTCACTCTATTGACAGTGTGTCATTGGGTCCATCTGGCATTGGACGTCGCCTCTAGTTTATACGTGGCAAACAAAACACAACGTGCAAAACGCTGTGGCTCAACAGCGGAAAAAAACTCAGGATCTTCAGTCAGGCAGGTGTGTGATGCGATACTGTCAATGTCCTTGTCGTCGTCCTGTAGCTAGTTGTGGCATTGCTATGTTCCATTCGTGACAACATATGCTATCCACTTCTCTTGGCATCTCACAACAATTGCTAAAACACCACCAATTTTGAAGAGATCTCTGTCTCTCTGAGGCTTGAAGACGTGCTGCTGCAGCGGATGCTTCCTCCATCACTCCTGAGTACTTGATCTGTGTATTCTGGTTCAAATAAATATGGTTGTGAAAAAAATTTGACATTGTTGATATATTGAAATCATCTTCCATTGCAATTTCCTGTACATCTAAATATGTTTAGATCTTCACAGTGAAAGGTAACACTTCCGAAATCTTTGTGTAAACCATAGACCGTAAGTGTAAACAATGAGTGACGTACGTGCATGAGAGATCACTTCCGGCGCTATCCACGCTTGCGCAGACTAAGCCAGAGTGCACGCAAATGTCACACGGCAACAGGAAGCATGCGCGTCCTCAGATCACTTGGACGTGGTTGTGTACAAGAGGTAAAAACAATATTAATACTGTTCGTTTTCTCACACATACCGCTCGTTTCGTGTCTTAGACCGTCAATGTGTACTTATGATGGGGAATTGTTCAATTTGCACTTCTCAGTGCATGCTCTTTGAGGTGGTGACCATAAATAGTTTCTCAGTACTCTGTTTAACTGAACGATTACATAACTGATCATTTAGGTAGCACTGGAAGACAACTAATAAACTATTTTTCTCAGAATTTGTCCCAAATTAATTGTTGACATTCTCATGAATGACTGAGACCTGAGCTTTTTAAATGTGTATGATTTCATGGATAAATAAATATTTGCAAATGCTTTATATTCTTGTGTTTTTATATCTACCAATGTTGTCTGTTGACCTATATAAAAATAAAAATAGAATGATAGCAAGACCACACAAGAACTTGGAATTGCATGTTTCCATGCTTAAATGTTGATCTACACTCAACTGAACATTATTTTCATACACAGCCCTCATACTTTCTCTATCAAAGGTTATGACCCCGGTGCATTTACCATTTTATTATGTATCTAACAATGTTGTCTGTGTGCCTAAATTAAAAAAAAAATAGTCTGAAAGCTCTCGATCACACAAGATCTTGGAACTGCATGTTTATGTGCTTGAATGTTGCTTTACACTCAACTGAACATCATTTCCATACACAACCATCATACTTTCTTTTTGAAAGGTCATCATAAATGTTAAGTTTCAGTTGCATTAACTGTTATATTCGGTTGCAATGCTTTACAATGTTTTCAAAAATCAAGACAATTATTTCAATTGTAGCCTATTTTTGTCTGACCTCTAAACAAATTACAGTTCATCCATTTACATTGTCCTTTTCATAAATTAACTCAAAAAAATGCATTGGTGTCAACAAAAGTAAGGTTATACTTAATGTTATGATTAGTAAGTAGTTTTAATAGTAGTCATTATTTGTTATTTATATTTTTGCTGTAGTAATAGTTCCCTTTTTTTTTTACCTAATTAGTTTACCGCCAATTTTCTTGCCAAAATGTACCTATAAATGTACCTATGTACCGATATACCTAAAGCAGGGGTGTGCGATATGACGATTTCTGATCGTGAATGATAAAAATGTCTCCACGATCTGCTTTTAAGAAACATCGTAGTATCGTGCTACAGTGTACATTCTATCAGCTGCAGTTCTGGCGCCTCGGTCATAAACTTTAAATGACACATGCATTCACAGCAGTGTTAACTCTCTCAGAGTAACTCTCTCATTATTTTTTAGTGCATGTGCTGTGCCCCTCAACCATGGGCCCCATATAATCATCACCACCTTTCACCCCACTAGCGACGGCCCTAAATAAGAATGCAATCATTCAGTTAACATTCTAATTGTAACATTTATTCTATGAGCCGTACTAGTATCTTTTTTCATGTTACTAGTACTTATTTTTTTAGATACTAGTATATAAATATACTAGTGTATTTCCATTAAGCACTAGTACTTATTCATTAACTACCAGTGCTCATTTTTTTAGGTACTAGTGCTTATTCTTTAGCTACTAGTGTCTTTTGGAAAGTTACTAGTACGTAATCATTACTGTCATTGAGATATCACCTAATCAGTTTTGACTAGTACTGTATGTATTCCAGAAGTCATTCACTGGGTACTAGTATGTATTTTTTAGATACATGTACTCATTCATTAGATACTAGTACCTATTAAATATACACTAGTACTTATTTATTAGATACTAATACTTATTATTAGAAACTAGTAATTATTTATTAGGTACTAGTGCTTATTTATTAACTAGTACTCATTCATTAGATACTAGTACCTATTAAATATATACTAGTACTTATTTATTAGATACTAGTACTTATTTGAAATGTATGATTTTTTATTTTACTAGTAATTATTATTTATTTTATTTTTTATTGAACTCTACTGTAGCCATTTGGACTAGTCATAACATCTGACTAGTAAGATAAGAATAGTTACTAGCAGTTATTACAAAAAGCGTCTAATAAATAAGAACTAGTTCCTAATTAATAACTACTAGTATCTATTAAGTAATAGTATCTAATGAATAAGTACCTGTATCTAAAAACAAGTACTAGTATCTAATGAATGCTTACTAGTAATATTTAAATATATACTTGTTACTATTTTAATAATTACTAGTCAGATATTAAAATATTATATCTAAAACAGAATACAGAAAACAGAGTCCCCGTTCGTTTAGAGATATTGTCATCCTCATAAAGAACTAGCGAAAATGTGCTTTTGAAATATCTTCATTTAAACAGATCATTACATAAACATGAGTACCTCTCCACTGTCCAATCAGACTCCACCTGGTAATACAATACGCAGAATGAATTTGATTGTTAAGTAAGGCTTACTGGCTTTTTAATTAGCCTAGATATTGCTAATTAGTTACCATGAAAACAAGTAGAGATTAGTATAATATAAAAAATAATGTTTTTTGTTAGGGAGCTTTTATAAAAATATGGGGTTGCGTGACATTGTTCCTAAGAGGCGTGTAAAGGGAGGGTTTTAGTGAAGCGCAGCGGACCTTCTGGCCGGATGGTGGAAACGCAGTCCTATATTGGCCTTGGTGCTACTGGTCTGAGGCTATTATCCCCGCCTGGCCTGTTTTAAGCCTTGGCTCACACTGGCCCGACAGTGGAAAAGTGGCTATTCAGCATCTGCAGCATCACTGTGCCCTGTACAGGACCTTAACGTAAAAACATTCAGCATCGGCAGCATCACTGTGCCCTGTACAGGACCTTAACGTGAAAACATTTAGTGTCTGCAGCACCGGTGTGCCCTGTGCAGGATGTTAATGTGAAAACATTCAGCGTCTGCAGCACCAGTGTGCCCTGTACAGGACCTTAATGTAAAAAAAAAAAAAAAAAATCAGCGTCTGCAGCACCAGAGTGCCCTGTGCAGAACATTAATGTAAAAACATTCAGTGTCTGTAGCACCAGTGTACCCTGTATAGAACATTAATTAAAAAACATTCAGTGTCTGTAGCATCAGTGTTATATGCACACAAAAAAAATAAAAGTTACTGATATACAAATACAGCCCTGATATGATATTTACTGTTTTTACCAGAAGACAAATAGGAAAATAACAGCTAATAAAATGATTGTCTTATCTCCATCTTGCCATCAGGGGTCACCCGATGACCAACATACACATTAGGCTACAATGTTTTATGAAATTACATTGACAAAAATAAGTTTCCTATGTGCTTGTGTACACATAATTGTTTATTTTCTATTTGGTTTTCTCAAAAAAGTACACCCCTTTTTTTCTTTCAGTTTCCTTTTTAATATTTCTTCTATTAGTTGCTGGCTCATTAATATTCAACATATGATTACCATACAACATATCTACTGAATAAGTACTATTAACTTTCCAAAAGACACTAGTAACTAAAACACTAGTACATAAAGAATAAGCACTAGTAGTTAATGAATAAATACTAGTACTTAATAGAAAAAGATACTAGTGTCTAATAGTAACATGAAAAATAGATAGTCCGGCTTAAAGTTTCCGTTTTTTGTTCTTTTTTGAAGCTTTGATTGTGTTTACAGTGTGCAATATAACAAGATTTCATGTTTTGTGTGTAAAAATACACAGTATTTTGGCAGAGAGCCTATAAAGACTATGCAGTGATATTTTACATTTAATTATTCATTGAACATACAAATCAAACAACTTCAAACAGAGCCCAATGGTACAACCTGAACTGGGGCTCCACAAACCCCAGCTATAGCCCTATTCAGGGCACACGCAGAGACGTGTCACAAAGCGCTTTGACACTGAATCAGCCTCTTCTTGCTTTTGTACCGAGAAATGCATAGAAATTGTGTCAAAATACCGTCTTGGAAAGTGTGCTTGAAAAAATTATTGTCTTAACCGGTTTAATCCCAAATTTTCCCCAGACATGAAAATATCCAAATGATGTGTCATTAGTAACCCTTTGAGATAATCAATTATTTTTTGACATTTTTGGGAAAAGTGTGTGAAAAATTTAGTTTTATGTTCAGTCACAATCTTGACCTGTTGGATAATGTGTGAAATGAAATAACATTTTTCTGCAGTCATAAGATGTTTAGATATCTTAGCCCAGCTATTTAGAACTTTTTGATCACATTCTAGGGCAGTGGTGGACGAAGTACACAAATCAAGTACTTGAGTAAAAGTACAGATACATATAAAAAAAATATTACTCCAGTAAGATTAACAGTACTCCTTTTTCAATTTTACTCAAGTGAAAGTACAAGAGTACTAAATTTATGTACTTAAGTAAAAAAGTACTGAAAGATAGAGGTTTGCAATTTTATATAGGCTACTTAATTTAATTTTAGCACATTTTTTTAAATAATCCTACTGCTCAAAATACCTGGGATTTTTTCCAAAATAACCACTATATGGAGTCAAGATATATTTTTATTGTTGATATGGACTACGTTGACGAGAGTAATGTTCACTGTGAAGCTTACACTGTGATGTACATGAGAGAAAACAGAGATGACCATCTGAATTTCACCAGTACGAAAAAATAATTTTAAACTTTGTTGTTTTACAGAACACAGTTATATATGACATGATAATAATGCCTGAAGTTAGGAAGAACATTTTAAGGAAAATATAATTATATTTTCATAATGTCATAATGTTTTTTCCTTCTCAAATCTTGTCTGTGCCAAACGGGGTGCATCTCTTCCCCTCTTTGATAATTACTGTAGTTACCAAGTTCTGAACATCACATCCTTACTTTTGTCCCTAGATGTAATATATATATATATATATATATATATATATATATATATATATATATATATATATATATATATATATATATATATATAGGTGGTTGAATGACATTTTTTGTACATTTATAAAAAATTACCTCAAGTTAGCACCAGCAAGCTTGTTAGCTAGACAGTTAGCATCAGCTAACAATAATTATTTTCAGTACATAAACATTCATGTCTGTCTACTCGTCTAGTTAATCCAAACAATATAACTACTGTTGATAAACAATATAAAAACAGACATCACATAGGACATGGTAGCATTTAAAAAAAAAAAAAAAACTGTTAAGGCAGCGGGGAATTTATTATTTCTTTACCTAAAACACAGAGACGCTGATTGATGTGCCTGCATCGTCTGCATTCGAGCATTTCAGTGGACTTAAATAGATCGCTCTTAACAGCGGATTTAGTTCCCACACAACTGACAATTTTGACCCAAATATGATTTTCAGTTACAATAATTAATCCTAAATTCGACATTAATAATTTACTTTTAGCAACATCAGATGCACGCGCGCTCACAAGATCTCCTGGTTCTTACTTCTGTACTTCTGACTCTGCACTAAACAGTTCATTTGAATCAGTGAGTGGTCGGCTCCAGAACAGCTGCAATCGGATAATTCTAATTCGTAAACGAATCGTTTGGTGCAATTTGCAATCCAATTTAAAGGTTTATTTTGAAAAGACTCCGTTCGTTCATGATGAATCAGACACCTCTTCTGCGTGTCGGAGCACGTGATGTATTATAGGGAGTAACGATATGTTTTATGAAATGTAGTGTTTAAAAGTACGATTTTATGCTTTGGAATGTAGTGAAGTAAAAGTAAAAGTTACTCAAAATAAAACTACTTCAGTAAAGTACAGATACTTGAAAACTGTACTTAAGCACAGTAACGAAGTAAAGCTAATCCGTTACCGTCCACCACTGTTCTAGGGTTATTATGTGTGACCGAATGACTTGATCAACATACACTAGTAAGGCCCGTACTCAACACCCCAATTTTGAAGCCTCCCCGATAACAGACTTTCAACTAAATGAAAAGGACAAGCAGAGACCTAACCACAGGCTACAATTTTATTTCTCACTTAATTAAAACATCTTGAGCTCAACGTCAATAAAAACATGTTAATCAATGTGAATGAATTAGCCCAATGGGCTTCGTTAGTCAGTTCACATGGGTAAACCACCCCTACACTGGCCAAACGCACAAAAAAAGAAATCTAATACACACAAAAACAAACTAAACAAGGAGGTTTCTTTCTTTGGAATTCTGTCTTGACATAACACATTTCACAGCTCCATGATAAAAAAAAAAAAAAAAAAAAAACTTCAAACTAATCAAAACCAAAAGTACAATTTAAACCCACTCTACATCAACCAAATAAATAAAAAGAACAAAAATAAACCACAATCTCAACTTATAAATGGAGCAGCATCAATGTGAAACAAGACAAAGAAATACAACCAACCCAAATAATATAAACTAAATAAATTGGTTAATAAAACAAAACTTAAGTAAAATACAATGAAGCAACTTGAACTGAAACCGACTCAATTTCAATCAAACTCCATTGCATACAGACACTTGAAAACAAAATACATAAAACAACAAACAAGAGTTACCAGCAAACACCAGGTGGTGCCAGAATCAAAGGTCACGGTTTTACAGCACCTCCAACCCGAATGTTATACAGGCAACAGTGTAGACGTTCAATGCAATCGCGTGCGCACAAAAATCCTGTGTCCCAAAACTGGAAACGTCATTTAAGCCACCACAGCAAAGTAGCAGCTAGCAACTTCTTTGACGTGCATAATACTCACATGCTCGCTAACAATGCCCGAACGTAACCGACTAATCTTTACCGAGGAGTGAAGGAGATACAAGACCTACGCAAACAGGTCACATCGATACAAAGTCATGAGGAAACTACATCTCACCTGTGTCTATATAGGCAAGTGATTACCTGAAGTACCACTACAATCTACCCCGAGATTTTCAATCATTGTCCCAATGATTTTACCTTCTACAGCCAAGGGTGGAAATGACAGTCCACTCCTTGTTCCAGGAGGGAGTTCTCGGCCAGTAGTGATACACTAGCAGATACATTGCCATTTAGAGTCCTGGGCAAATGAAAACAATTCAAATGTTTGCCAGCTGTTATCCTAGTTGATCTCCGCATGCCCTGTGCTCCCACGATCGGGGCCTCACTAGACTGTGAATTTAAAACTGAGGCCAAAGGGAGGGTACATTCAGATGTCACATTTGGAACAATTTCCACAGAGGTGTCATTTACAGGGATATGCGGTGAAGGCTCAATAAGCACAATCACGGAGTCCCCATCACACAGACCTCCTGAAAATCTTGTCCCTGTAAGCCCAGATCAATATGATAAGCCTGTTCTACCATTTCAGGAGCCAGCATCAACAGAGACCTATGCACATGTTTTACCCACAAAGGCTCATCCAATGAAGATATACTATACACCTGACCACCTTCCCGAAGAGCTCTTACGATTTTATACAAAGCAGTAGACCAATGATTCTGAATCTTATTCCGGCCTTGAACTCCACACTCCCGCAAGTGTACTAACTGGCCCTCGATTAGTGGTTGACACCTTACTGTCTGATCATACAAGTTCTTTCTATGTTCTGCAGCGACTTCAAGACGGGCTTTTACCTTTCCATAGGTAACTCTTAGCCCCTTCTGATGCCTAGCCACCCAATCTTCCACATTACCCCCGCCTGGATCCTCCACTCCTGCCAGCAAAAAATCCACCGGCAACCATGGAGTTTGTCCGAACATCAGAAAATGAGACTCACCGGTGGTATGATGGCAAGTGGTGTTATACGTAAAGACCACGTGTGCCAAGTGCCGAGTCCAGGAACATTTCTGTTCAGGTGGAAGGGAACGAAGAAGATCGTGCAGTGTTAGATTGAACCTTTCACACTGTCCATTACCCTGAGGATGGTACGGGGTCATGTGAGTTTTCTGAATCCCATAAAGATGACACAACTGGACAATTACTGCACTCTCAAAATTCCGACCCTGATCGGAATGAAGTCTGGCTGGCACACCCAACTTAAAGAACCACTCCTGGACCAGAACATTGGCTACTGTGGTAGCCCTCTGGTCCCAAGTTGGGACAGGCAATGTGTATTTGGAAAATACATTGGTCATAATTAGGACACTTTGCCCTCCATCACTAGATGGTTCCAAGGAGGTGAAGTCAATGGCCAATATTTGGTTGGGCTTAGATGCTAACAAGTGGCCCAAGGGAGCACGAGCTACTGGATAACTGGACTTTGAAATAGTACACTGACTGCAGTTCTGACAATGCTCTTGAACGTAGGCACTCATACTTGGCCAATAGCATCTCCTACAAATTAACTCATAGGTCCGTTCCCTGCCTTGATGGCGATGCCCATTGTGTAACTGCCCAAATACCTCACTCCATAAAACCTCTGGTAATACCAATTGATCTACCTCCTCCCCACCATCAGGAAGTTGGAGACGGCGGTACAGCAACCCCTCCCTAACAATCGGCCCCATTGTCGCAAGAGCTCAATCCCAGACTTAGACAATGACTGTCGCTCCACCTTAGATGGATACTTATTTCTGGGGGAAAAAAAATGAAAGGAATCCCCTCAAGGTTGGATCATCTGCATCCAGAGCTCTTCCTTCGAGCGAAATGGGAAAGCAGCAATAGCATGCTGCTCTGCCCCTACCAACTCACCTTCCACCTTCTGGTGGATATCCACCGTGCGGAGTGCCTTGGGCAATGATGTACCAAAGGGTTCTGTCAGAATACAAGAGGAATACTGCCTTGACAATGAGTCGGCATTACCATTAACCCAACCAGGGTGATACTTTATTTCAAAATCAAATATTGCCAACTGGGACACCCAATGCTGCTTGGTTGCACCCAGCTTAGCTGAATTCAGGTAGCTCAGTGGGTTGTTATCTGTATAAACAGTACACTGGTGGCCCAGGAGATAATCCTTAAATTTTTCTGCGATCGCCCATTTAAGGGCGAGGAGTTCCAACTTCATGGAACTGTAATTCTCCATATTCTTCTCTGTAGGCCTAAGCCCTCGACTGGCATAGGCCACTGGCCGTAACATCCCACCTTGCTCCTGACTAAGGACTGCCCCCAGTTCCAAATGGCTAGCATCAATGTCAAGGACAAAGGGCTTAGAAAAATCAGCATAGGCCAACACCGGGGCGGCCATCAATTTCTCCTTGAGTAACTGGAACCCTTGCTCACACTCTAGGGTCCAGCAGCTCTCTATGGGTCTGCCTGAGCTTCTCTTTTTCTTTGTGCTGACCAACTCTGCTACCAGGCGATGCAGAGGAGCAGCCAGCTTGGCAAACCCCTCAACAAAACGCTGATGGCAACTCACAAAGCCCAAAAAAGATCTTAACTCCGCAGCATTGCTAGACCGCCTCCATTCTGCCACTGTGCTAATTTTACTGGGATCAGTAGAAACTCCTCTTTTGGAAACATGCCCCAAGTAGTGGACTTCCTGACGAAAAACATCATTTCTCCAGTTTGGCCTTTAAGCCCTCCTGCTGCAAACGGCTGAAAACCAACTCCAATCGCACAAGATGTTGGGCTACACTGGTCGAGAAGACAATGATGTCATCCAAGTACAACAACAAGGTTTGGAATCGTTGATCCCCAAACATGCGTTCCATCAACCGCTGGAATGTACTTGGGGCATTGCACAACCCAAAGGACATCCGATTAAATTTGAATAACCCAAAGGGTGTGCTAAAAGCGGTCTTCCCCTTGTCTTGCTCTGCCACCGGAACCTGGTTATAGCCACTTACTCTGTCAACAGTTGAAAACCACTGAGCCCCAGAAAGGGCATCCAAGGTCTCCTCGATGCGGGGCAATGGGAAGGCATCTTTCCTAGTCATCTGATTTAACTGTCGGTAATCGACACACAACCGTATTCTGCCATCTTTTTTCTTAACAACTATGGGAGAAGCAAAGGGGCTACTACTTTCCAAAACCACCTGACTTGCAAGCAGTTGTAGCACATGTTCTTTAACCCCAACATAGTCAGAAGGAGGGATACGACGATACCACTGTTGTATAGGAGCAGGATCCAATAGTGGGATCTCATGTGTAATCAGGTTGGTACACCCCAAATCAGAATCATCTGTTGAAAATACAGACCTATATTTACCCAACAGACCCTTCACCGGACTCACCTCTACAGAGAGGTGCGAGAGATCCATTTGCTGGATCACCTCTTCTACCCCATCAACACTTCCAACTTGTGAAGAAACTACGGCCTGTTGGTCAGTGGCTGCACTGGGACAAGTAACAATAATCTCCCCTGGCCAGCTCATAAGCTGGACCTGGCACAACGTTCCCACCACTAGCCGTGGTTGCAGAAAGACATCATGGTCACCTACGTTAACCATAGGGACTTTAGCGATACCACCTCTCACTGGAACCAGGGATACAGACGCCAACAAACCAGATGGGAGTGGATTCCCATTATCCAAAGGCTCATAAAGAGCCATAGACAAGAAACTACACTGTGCAGCACAAGTAACCGGGACACATTGCAAAGTGTTGGCCG
The DNA here is from genome assembly GCF_003368295.1 of Carassius auratus. Taxonomy (NCBI): domain Eukaryota; kingdom Metazoa; phylum Chordata; class Actinopteri; order Cypriniformes; family Cyprinidae; genus Carassius; species Carassius auratus. Next base: position 78,406 of record NW_020528035.1, on the reverse strand, counting down.
GAATGCGGACCACATGTCTACCCCTAACACGTACAGACCCCCCTCTAAATTCCGACCTACGAGAACAACCAGTCTGGCAATACTGCATTGTCAAGATCCACGCTGGAACTTCTTTGACTAAAGGGAGATCAAACAGCTCTGGGCCATGTTGATCAAACAGCTCCTGAAAACACTCACCTATAGCATTCATCCCAAGTAGACCTGGCAACCCTGAGGTTGAAAGGATTACCTGAAGTACCCTCCCACCTACCTCATGCAATCAGTGCGCCATTTTTAAAGGGCCATGCAGACTATTATTAAAAGGGCAATCCCACTACATATGCATAACATCTTTATGCAACATTGATAGGAACACTGAGATAAAAAATAAATAAATGAATAAAAATCACCAACACAGCATTTCAAAATTGTTACTTTTTTGTAAGATCTAATATAAAATTTTTATATTAATGCTTAGAGTATTACAACATCATTATTGTACATTTTTTGTAACATTTGAATTTTTTATTTGGTGCAATATTTTGTCATTGCAACATTTTATTGTCATTTTCACTAGAAACTGCAATTGGATTTATATTATATACCTAAGTTCACTAATCTCACCAGTCACTATTGTGACCATCAACAAATTTACTCATTCTATGACCACATTCAACAAAACTAAATATATGTGAATGCATATATTAATACTAGACACCCTACATATCATGTATACCAAAAATATTTGTCATATATTTATGTGAAGACACTTTTCTAGCAATTAGTTTTGATGCAGCCACCATCTTCTTAAAGTACATATAAGAGATAAGCTGCTCTGGTCATGTGACAGTTTGCACTAATCATGTGAAACTGCACATATTTAATTGAGACCCAATTTTTTTTTTTTTTTTTTTTTTTTTTTTTTTTTAAGAAATAAAAAATTAGGACCAAAATTATTCAGACACTTTGACTTGACCATGTTTTGCTTACGTGTTTTACGAACTTTACGAATTACTGGGCATTAAATCGATTCAGAAGAGCCTCTTTCACCCACAAATGGAAGGTCTGGTCGAACTTTTAGTTTCATAGTTTTAGTTCATAGTTGCTCTATAGTCGCCAGAACAGGGGGGTGCTGGACATTATAAGAGAGACTTGGGAGGACAGACCTTGTCAACCTAAAAACAAAATTCAGTTTGTGATGGACCTGAGAACAAAATTCCACACTTTGGGGCGGCTCTCTACAGAGAATTTGTTACAGGCCCATGACAAACAGAGCCAGCTGTATAACAGGGGAACCAATTTGCGTAAATTTGCACCGGGAGATAAAGTGCTTGTATTACTCCCAACATCAAGTTCAAAATTACTTGCAAAGTGGCAAGGATCATTTGAGGTCACACGGCAAGTTGGAGAGCTCGATTATGAGGTAATACGCTCAGATAGGAGAGGAGCACGTCAAATTTATCACCTCAATCTCCTAAAAAAGTGGAATGAGGGAAAATCAGAGATTTTGGCAATGGTGATTAGCGGAGAGGATGATCTTGGACCAGAAGCGGATATAAAAAAACAATATCTCGCTCTGGCCCCAGGGGGAGATCATCTCTCGCCCTCCCAGCTCATTGATTTGACTACATTACAGGCGGAGTTTGCTAATGTGTTTTCTCCCCTATCTGGCCGTACAAATCTCATTCAGCACCATATCGAGACAGAGCAGGGTGTGGTGGTTCACAGCCGGCTATATTGCTTGCCTGAAAACAAGAAAAAAGTAGTTCAGGGAGAATTAGGAGGTATGCTTGAAATGGGGGTAATAGAAGAATCCAACAGTAACTGGGCGAGCCCAAAGCTGCACGTGAATCAGAATCAGAATCAGAATGAGCTTTATTGGCAGGTATGTTTACACATACGAGGAATTTGTTTTCATGACAGAAGCTTCTGCAGTGTAACAGAATGACAGCAACAGAAAAAAACACTGATAATAAAAGAGTAAAAAATAGAAAAGTAAGTAAGGAACAACAATATACAAATTGGACTTTTCGACTGTTCAATTGCAACACCCGCTGACTGCAATGAAGGAATAGCCAGGACAATTTTTAATATGACACCCCACAAACGGGGGCCTTTGCCATGCCCTAATTTGGAATCATATCACACTAAACAATTTTGGGTGAAATGCGCAGTTTGTCCTGTAAAATATATACATTTACATTTAGTCATTTTGCAGACACTTTTATCCAAAGCGTCTTACAATTTGGGGATACATAAAAGCGGTTCTCCTTAAAGAGTCAAAGAGAAGCAGGAAGTGCTTTTAAGTTTTAGGCATTGTTCAAATAAGTAAAAGATAGAAAGAGCAAGAATAAATAAAGAGAAAGAATAAATAAAGAGAAAGATATATATATATATATATATATATATATATATATATATATATATATATATATATATATATATATTTTTACGATGAAGTCAAGTAGCTTAGAAAGAGATGAGTTTTCAGCTGTCACTTGAAAATTGTCAGGGATTCAGCATTCCGGATAGGGGTGGGAAGATCATTCCACCAGCCAGAAATGGTGAACAAGAATGTTCTGGAAAGTGTTTTTGAGCCTCACTGTGATGGTACCATGAGGTTTTGCTCACTAGCATATCTCAGACTTCTGGAGGGGATGTGCGTTTGTAGTAGTGAGTGGAAGTAGGCGAGTGCTGAGCCTGTGGCTGTTCTATATGCAAGCATCAATGTCTTGAACTTGATGCAAGTCAAGATAAGGAGATAAAGAGAGGTATATCATGGTCTCTTTTGAGCTCAGTCGTGCTGCTGCATTCTGAATCATTTGTAGATGTTTGTGCTTGACGGAAGTTCAGCCAGATGTGCATTATGGTAGTCCAGCCTAGAAGTGATAAGTGCCTGGACAAGGAGTTATGTAGCATGGTCCATTAGAAAGGGCTTGATCTTTCCAAAGTTGTGCCATGCAAACCTCCAAGATCGAGCAGTCTTTGCAATGTGGTCTTTGAAGGTCAGCTTTGAAATGTTACAGCAAGATTTCTTACCGAAGTTGATGGGTTAATTGTAGAAGAACCTAGCTGGATGTAGAAATCATGCTGTAGAGTTGAAGTGGCAGGGAAGACAAGAAGCCCAGTCTTTACCAGGTTGAGCTGTGGTTGATATTCTCTCATCCATGCCAAGATGTCCACCAGGCAGCCTGAGATTCGTGCAGCTACCATTGGATCATGTGTTTGAAAGGAAATATACAGTAGAGCTGTGTATCATCAGCATAGCAATGGTAGGAGAAGCCATGTGCCCTTTATGATGATACCCAGCATTGTACTCATGATTGACAGTGTCAAATATTTTATATATAAAAAAGTAAAACATCAACAGCTGCTATCTGCCATTCGCTGGCTGGCACAGAGTCAGAGACACAAGCGTTTTTAAAGCGCTGCACATTATAACCAATCACATATGAACGCCAGCTTGAACTCCCAGTGCAGAGCGTTGTTGCCCGAAGATGGTCCGAATTCGCCGCATTTGTGGAGTGGACTCTGGCGAGAAATGGGTCACCTCTCACTGTCTGTCCCATGGAGGATCCCACCAAGTCCACTCTGGACCCAGGGTCCAGCCCACCATCTCCGCACGGTACAGAGCATAAGCCCGAGCCCACCGATGACGGAGAGCCAGAGAGCAACCAGTCAAGCCCAGGACGGGCTCCTGATCCCCAGTTAAGCCCAGGACGGGCTCCTGAACCCCAGTTAAGCCCAGGAAGGGCTCCAGCCCCAGAGCTTGCTCCAGTGCCTGCTCCTTCGACATCCCAAGGTCCCACCCACGCCTCCCTCTGTTGTTTCTATGGTGCGAGGACGCACCTACCGGGAGGGGGGAGTAATGTTACATACATGCGGCATGTGCGTTGGCTGACTGAATTCTCTGGCTAATTATCTCATCAGAAACAACAAAGTGAAGATGTATGAAAGATATTTATTTTACAGTGTGAACAGCTTTAGAGATTATTATGGGAGTTTTTCAGAATGCTTAAACTTATGTACTGCAAACATTCTATGCTCTCTTTTTGTACTGTGGAAGATTTTTATTAGTAAAGTTTCAATTAATCAAGTATATAATCAATGTGAATCTAGCCATTTTTGTTTTAAAGTTATTATTCTATTAAACTCTTACAGGCCTAAAATCTAATAGACAAGTTGCCTATGCCCTAGAATGCACAGAGATAAGCATATGGTCAGACATACCTTAAAGGCCTCCCCTCCCCTTGTGATTTATGATGGTCTAAAAGGAGACATGTCTATGTGGGACCGCCCCATGTATGATGTATATAAGGAAAAACCAAATAACGCACGGGAGAGTTCCTTGCAACGTCCTCTCGACTTTGTTTTGTTTAAAATAAAGTCTTTTCTTCGGTGAGAAACCCCTGACTGAGTGTGATTCTTCTGAGAACCGGCGAAATACACCACAGATTTGGCACCCCAGATGGGACTGGACAAGAGTGGCAGAGTGGACAGCCGCTTTTGAGCTGACCGATGATCAACACAACCGGGTGGCCACCATAAAACAAGGTAAGCATTTTTGCTTATAAAATTCGTTTGTGTTGGTTGAGGTCAGTTCTGAGTGGTAAGGACACTTAAAATCTACTCTTCCAAATTTAGAAAACATAGGATATCCAAATTGAAAAAGGGGTTTCACTCCAGAAGAAATAACCGCATGCACATATTTGGTTTATTGAAAGGAAAGCCTTGTAAGGTAACCTAGATTTAAAACAAAAAGGGTGTAGGCAAAAAGACATTGTATGCAATGGTCTGTGTTTATTGGATAGCTGTGACCTAGGAAAGGGCAGTGATAAACGGATAAGCAGACAGAATAAGTGGGCCCTTAAGGACGCTCTAGGGAGAGCGAGCTCTAGAAAGAGCTGTGTTTTGTTGTGTGGATGAAACTGTGTCCGGACGAATGACCGTATGAACGATGATGAATGTATGAACAAATAAATTCCGTATTGGGTGGGTAAGGGTCGAGCACCGTTCCTGGACCTTCACTTAGGTGTGAACCGGCAGAATTGGACTCGTCCCAGATCCACTTGAGAGGGATGAATGTATGATGAGCCTGGACAATAAAAGGACAATTAATGAATGATTATCCCTTAGATAAAGGGAAAAAGTATGCAAGCATAAGCACTCTGGCTCAATAAAGAGTGTAGCAAGTGTGAATGGGCTTAGGGAAATAGTATCAATAAAGTTTGAACCGAGATCTATAATAGAGTTTTGAAATTTGGATGTCTGTGTGAAAGGGGAGAACATTTTCTGAGCCCAGTACAGTGGGAGTGAGAGCAAGGGAGGAAGTTCCCACATTAAAGATTTAATACATGGGTGGACAAAAAGGAAAGAGAAGTAAAAATAAAAATAAAGAATTATTGTTAGAAATAGTTATCTAAAAAGTGATAATAAAATAGGATAAATAAAATAGACAGTTAAATAATAATATAAATTTAAAAAAGTGTAAACGCATGAGACAATAAAAAACTAAATTCAAAAGGGTATGACACATAATAAAGAATAGAAAGTAGGGTGAAAGGGGTAAAAAATAGTTAAATTCAGTGAAAGGAAAGGAAGAGATTGTAACCAAGTTTATTATATAAAACTAAAAAGTTGATTGTTGGTGGTAATAATATAAATAAAGATATGGCAGCCACACCAGTGGAAATCCTTGGATTAAAAAATCCACTGTGTAAAGAGCAAATAGACAAAATCTCGAAGAAATGGCAGAAGAGAACAAAAAATATGATGACAAAATGGCCAAAGGAAAGGACATTTGATGTGGCATTGTGTGAGGAAATGGAAACTCTGATAAAAAACTATAAAACTAAAAGCATCAATATGAAAAAAGAAAAAAGAGAAACAAAACGGGAAAAAGAGAAAGAAGTACTTGCGCTGTTTAAAAAAGAAGGTGAAGATATGTTGAAGAGTATAAAACAGGCTAGGAAAGTCCTAAAGGAGGCAGAGAAAGATAACATGAGAAAAGAAAAGATATATGCAGACCCCCCTCCCTATCTGCCTTTAGGAAAATAATTCCCATTACTCAAGGGAACCATGGAGGTAACAGGAGAACTAGAGTTAGAAGGGCAGTTAGAGACGGAAGATAGAGAGGAACCAGCTGTAAAAACACAGAAGCAAACTAGACAGGAGAATGCAGAAGGTCTGCAACTCGACTGTTATAGACAAGCACGTACAGCGTTAGAAAAAATGAAAGCATGTCAGGAAGACAAAACCTGGTTTGAGGAAGGATTAGAAAGAAAACGGAGGAAAGATAGAGATATTGTAGCACAAGCACAAGCTTTGGAAGAAGAAATGGAAGAGAAAATTAGAGAATCAGGGAAAAAGATCAGAGAGGTAAATAAATTGGAAAGAGGAAAGAGTAAGTTGTTCTATGGTAGTGAGGATGAGAATCAGGCAGAGGAGTTATTTGAGAACGGTAAATGGGAACAGGGCAGAGATAAAGGGACACTTAGACCACTGGCCGCACAGCTCCCAATTTTAATCAAGGGTGAGCAGGGACAGTATGTCCCCTGGGCTTCGCAGGACCTCGAGGGGCTTGTCACTCGCCTTCCTGATATTCATGAGGGTGCAGGGAAATTCATTAAAGTGTTTGAAGAGGAAACAATGGGAAAGCTATTGGCAGTGGGAGATGTTAAAGCTCTGCTGGCTAAAATTTTTGGAGGGACAAAGATGGATGAAATTCTTCTTACCACGACTCTAAACAGAGCAGTGAACTCTCACAATATGGATGGGATTGTTTTTGATGCATTCCGCCCAGCAGTATGGCAGGCATTGCGTGCGGAGTATCCGATCAGACTGAATCCTAAATCATTGAAGGGAGAAGGAATTGGAGATTTAGAAAATCCAACCACTTATGTCCAAAAAGAGCTGAAAAGGTGGAAACAAGAAACTGAGGGGGATCCCGAAAGAGACCCATTAATGTCAACATTGTTTAGACAAGCTGTGATTGATGCTATGCCGCCAGCGGTAAAAAGCAAGCTGGAGGATGTGGTCGGTTTAACGTCTAAAACACACAAAGAGTTTTGTGACCATGTGTCTCATGCAGTGGAACAGCAAAGAAAAAATGAACTAAAACTTAAAAGTCAAGAGAAAGAGTTACAACGTAAACTAACTCAATTACAGCTTGAAGAACTCACAAAGAAAAATAAGAAAAATATTCAAGCTTCAGTGACAAATGCAACAGCCGAACAAATGACTCTAATGCCTCCAGTAATTGCTCCACAACCTACTACTCAGTCGAGCCTACTTACAGCAGTCCCTCCAAATGAACACTTGAACTCTGTGCCCATAATAAATGTTTATACTCAACAGCCAGGACAAATGGGATGGAGAAAAAACCCCATACAGCAAAGAGGCAGAGGCAGAGGCAGAGACAGGCCTCCCCCCTTGTGCTGGGGCTGTGGACAGCCCGGACACATCAAAGCTGACTGTCCAACTCAACAATGGCCACAGCAACCTCAGGGTAGAAGGGAGATGAGCTGGCAACAGCCTACTCAGGGCCCAGTGCAGGGCCCAGTAAACCCTTGGGGAGGTCCCAATCCAGGCTATTAGGGGTGCCCAGAGAATCCTAAAGGGGAGAGTCAGCTTCCAATTTTATCAACAAAAGCTGATCAAGAGCCTATTATGCAGATTAAAATAGAGGGAGAACCATTTCCATTTATGGTAGATACGGGGGCAAATTTAACATGCATTAATTTGAAATATGCTTCACATCTCCCCTTGTCTGGAAAATTTGCAAAGACAATAGGATTCTCGGGAAAAATGCAATTGATTCCCATAACAGCTCCAGTGTGTCTACAAACAAAAGATCAAAGTATAACAATGCCCATTCTGGTATCAAATCAAACTCCTATTATTTTGTTAGGAAGAGATGCATTATGTAAATTAGGACTACAAATTTGGTGTTCTCCAGAAGGTATATATATTGATTCAATAGGAACAGAAAAACAAATGATGGTTGCAGAGCCAAAAGCAAATGTTTTTTGGATAGGACAGATAGAACAAGATGTGAGACAGACAGTCAATAAATGGGGAAAGTATATTGAAGCACAGATACCTGAAGCACAGCTATCAAAGTCTGAATTTCATTGCACAATGATGTATGATCAAGAAAGGGATGAAGATATAGAACAGAAATGGCAAAAAGAAACAAAAGGACAGCAGATTGAAATAGTCTCCCAGTACATCATCATAGGTAAGGAGGGAGCAGCTTTAAACATAACAGAAAGTGAGTTTGTCAAAAAATGGTTCAATGTAAATAACTCTGTCCCGCATATTGCAGTATATGTAGGAAGAAATTGGAAAGCAAAAGATTTAGGACCAATGATGAAAAGGGCAGAACAAAGCAAATGGGAATCAACAGAAAACCCATTGATTTTTCATTCAGCTGACAAAAATTACATCAAAATTCTGTGTGCAACCAGTTTGCTGGGAATTCCACAGGAAGTAGTTATCAGCCAAAATAAAATGACACAGATGACTACAGCATCTGATTTAATAAACACAAATGAGACTGAATTATTTAAGGAAATGGAGTGTCAGGTACCAACTGAGCTATGGTCTCAACATGACACAGATATTGGATTAATAAAATCAGCAAATCCAGTAAGAGTTCAACTAAAGCCAAATGCACGTCTGCCTAGAAAAGCACAATATCCCTTACGGGCAGATGCGGAAGCAGGAATAAAGGAGACAATTGAAGGCTTAGTGAAGGCAGGGGTATTGATAGAAACTACTAGTTACTGTAACACTCCAATTATGCCTGTAATCAAATCAGACAAAAATAGATGGCGACTTGTTCATGATTTACGAACAATAAATGAAATAACAGAAGATATGCCAGCTGAGGTACCAAACCCGCACACTTTACTGACAAATGTCCCTCCTGATGCCAAATACTTTACTGTAATTGATCTTTGCTCTGCCTACTTTAGTGTACCGCTTGCAGAAGAGAGTAAATATTTATTTGCATTTACACTTGCAAATAAGCAATATACATATACCAGGCTTCCTCAGGGATATAAACATTCACCACATATATTCAACAAGATTTTGAAGGATGATTTAGAAGACCTTGTAATAGACGGTACACTATTACAATACATGGATGATTTGATTATCTGTTCTACCTCACTAGAACAATGTCACAAAGACTAAATTAAGGTGTTGACAAAATTAGCAGAAGGAGGGCACAAGGTGTCTAAAAACAAATTGCAGTATTGCCAGCCTCAAGTGGAATACTTGGGAAGATTAATTGCATTTGGTACCCGAGCTATAGCACCAGCTCAGTTAGAAGGTATAAGTAAAACACCGTTACCCCAGACAGTAGGACAAATGATGACGTTTCTAGGAATGACAGGCTTTAGTGCCGATTGGATAGAAGACTATGCAGTTAAGACAGGGCCTTTGAGAGAAATTATGAAACAAGCAGGATTACAACATTTAAGAAATCCATTAAAATGGAACACAGATGCCTTACTAGCATTTGAAGCAATAAAAAAAGAATTACAACAGGCCCCTGCCCTGGGAATGGCAGAATATGATAAAATGTTTCATCTATACGTGGCAAATAGAGTTGATGGTTATGCATCAGCTGTATTAATGCAAGAGACCTGTAGTGGGAGGAAAAAACAGCCTATAGCATACTACAGCACAAAGTTAGACAATGTAGCCCAGGGATACCCACCATGTTACCAACAGGGTTTAGCTGCAGTGTATTATGCTTATGAAAAAGCATCCACAATAACTATGGGGTATCCAGTAACAATATATACCCATCACAAAGTTGTGGAATTAATAGAACAAGGGAAATTTGTTCTGACACAAGCTCGAATTCTAGCCTATTCCTCATTACTCACATATCCAGATATTACTATTAAAAGATGCCATACAGTTAATCCAGCTGAATTAATTCCTTTGGCTTTTGAAGGAGAACCTCATGAGTGTGTGAATGAGTCCTTGGCATTTACTAGATTACGACCAGATCTAGAATCAACACCTATTACTGAAGCAGAAGTAACTTACTTTGTAGATGGTTCTAGCTTTAGGGATCACGAAGGAAATCATACAGGATATTCAGTAGTGAAGAAAAACAAAAAAGAATTTGAATCTGTGATATCACAACATTGTGTACAGCCCTGCTCTGCTCAATTAGCAGAATTAAAAGCTCTCACAACTGCATGTCAGTTAGCAAAAGGACAAACTGCTAACATTTTTACAGATTCAGCGTATGCTCATGGTGTATGTCATCTATTCGGAGCAGTGTGGAAACAAAGAGGTTTCAAAAAGAGTGATGGGACTCCCATTCAACATAGTGAACAAATAGGGCAATTGATTTCTGCTATGATGCTACCAAAACGACTAGCAATAATCAAATGTCAAGCACACAAGAAGGGAAATGACTATGTCATCAAAGGAAATAATGCAGCAGATCTAGAAGCTAAAAAAGCTTCAGGGTGTCAAGTAGCAGTATTAGCACCTGTTGTACTTATCGAGCCTCATCCTCAATTGGATGACATTATTCGAATACAACAACAAGCAGGCCCCTATGAACAATCAATGTGGCAACAAAGGGGAGCTAAAAAAGACTCACAGGAAATTTGGCGTACACATGAAGGACACATTGTTGCACCTACTTCACTGTTGAATATTCTTATTACAGATGCACATGGTTTTGACCATTGTGCAAGGGGAGAAGTAGTAAGAAAAATTAAACAGCAAGGATATTGGTCTCCTTATCTATATGCAATGGTGGATGAATTTTTGTCCACATGTGAAGTATGTGCTAAATACAATGTAAGAAAAGGCATGGTGACACCAATAGGCCATATTCCAACACCTGAAGGCCCCTTTAAACATCTTGTATGTGATTATGTGGATATGATAAAGCGTGTACAAGGCAAAAGATACATGCTTGTTATCATAGACAGGTTTAGCAGATGGGTGGAAGCAGTACCATCCGCGGATCTAGGAGCAGGAACTGTAATTAAATTCCTAACAAGAGAGGTAATTCCTAGATTTGGAATTCCATCAGAAATAAGTTCAGATAATGGGTCGGCATTCATACAAAAAACTGTGAAACAAGTGTTGCAACAATTAAGAATAAAACAGAGACTAGGATGCGTTTATAGACCTCAGTCACAAGGGATAGTGGAGAGGGTTAATGGAGTTATCAAGGCTAAAATAAACAAAATATGTGAAAGTACTAAACTTAATTGGATTGATGCATTACCGCTCGCACTAATGAGCTATCGCATGCAAACTAACAGGAGCACACACTTAACACCGCATGAAATGCTTACGGGTCGACCCATGCCTGTGCCATATTGTAGAGGTCCCTATAAAGGACCTCCTCTAGAACAATTACAAATGGAACTTCGCTCTTATATGAAGAAACTAACTGCCATACATAAAGCTATCTATTTACAGGAAAAAAGAAAAGAGCCCAGTGAGGAATCGGAGACGGTCTGTCCAGTTGTTCCAGGGGACCAAGTTTATCTGAGGGTATTCCGGAGAAAATGGAATGAGCCCAGGAGAGAAGGACCCTACACAGTGGTGAGAGCTACTCCAACAGCAGTCCAAGTGGAGGGAAGCACAACCTGGTATCATCTAAACCACTGTACTAGAGTTCCCACAGGAAAGGCAGAAAGAAAGGAAAGCAGACAACCAGACAATACAGGAGAGAGCAATGAGGAAGAATCAGAGACACATGATGAAGTGCAAACTGACGAGAGCTCTTTCCTCCTGTCAGACAAACTGGAGAGGACAGAGAATAAGTCTGACAACATGTCTGAAGACCATTCTATGCCTAATGAATCTCATAATGCAGACTCAAACTCAACCGATAGAAAGCAACCTGACTTCCCTTCAATTGACTTTACAACCTTTGAACAAAAGTGATAATGTGATCAACCCAACAGAACCAACGATAATCAAAAATCGTAGAGACATTGATTATGATGTTCAAGGTGATGAAGACGTTAGTCAAATTGATGCATTATGGGATACAGCCCAAAATAATGAATGGTATAAATGGGCAGCCTTTACAGCTAAAGAAACAGGAAAAGAAAATTGCTTGCTGTGCTCCAAATCTCCGTTAAACAAAGTAATAGCCATACCAAATCCATATGACTACCGAAAATTTGCCCAATTTGGAAGAAACTTTTGTCATTTAACAGATTTTACCAGGCCATATTGTATTGCCGAATGCCTTGGATTTTTAGGAAATCCTAAATTAACAGATTATTTCTTTAGACCACTCTGGGGATCCTGGTGTCAGTATTCAGATATCGGTCAAAATATAAAAATTGAAAAACAAAAAATAGAGATTCCAAAATGGTATAGCATAGATTATAAACAAGAATATGAGTGTTTCCATAAACCAAAAGGAACCCAAGATGTGGGTAAATTTAAAGGAAGATGTGGTATTATTTGGTATATAGATAAGAAAAATTCTTGGAAATCAGGAGTTCCTTCTAGAGCTCCAGATCTTTTAGCATTCGGAACAACTAAAGGAAGTAAGATAGCACCTGAAAAATGTGAAAATCAAACTATAGCCTTACCTCCAATAGAAATTTATGAAGATCAATCATTAATAATAGCAGATTTCTTTTGGATCTGTGGAGGTGAAATATTATTGCCGTCTTTACCAGCTGGATGGAAAGGTATATGTGTAAGAGTAAGGTTACTTCAAGAAGTTAGCATGGCACAATGGGGAACAGAACAGAGCACGAAAAAGGAAGACAATAGAACTAAAAGAGGATACGAGCCAGACCCTGACGTATATTTAGACTCAATTGGACAGCCAAGAGGAATTCCTAATAAATTCAAGGCAAGAAGTGAAATAAAAGGAGGTTTTGAGTCAATCCTGGTTTGGATCACACCAAACAAAAATACAGAGTGGATTAATTATATCTATTATAATCAACAAAGATTCATTAATTATACTGATGAGGCTTTAACTTTACTAGGCGACCAAGTGCATGCAACAAGCAGAATGACATGGCAAAATAGACAGGCTCTTAATTGGCTCTTGGCAGACAAGGGAGGAGTTTGTGTTATGTTTGGAGATCAATGTTGTACATTTATCCCAAATAACACCGCCCCTGGAGGAGCTTTCAGTGAGGTTATGACAAAAATTAAAAAATTAAGAAATGAAATTACAACAAATGCCGGAAGAGACCAACACATTTGGGATTGGATTGATGTGAAATTTGGAGCATGGGGAGCATGGTTTGTTAAACTAGGAATGTTTTTAGGAGTTTAGGAGCCATATTAATAGGAGGATTATTATTTTGCTGTGTATTACCTTTATTAAGATCATTAATCATCAATGCTACTGTTAAGCAAATGGGAGTGATAAAAGTCCCAATTAATCAACAAAGGATCATTGAAAAGAGTCTGGAGGAATATTATGAAGGATGGCTAAACAAACTGAACTTGAATGAGCAAACTTTGGACGATAGTTCTATCAACTCTGAGGATGATGAAGATGTCTAAGGGTTAACCATACCCCGGATATAAGTGCCAGTTGAACTTTGGCCCAGGGAGGCTCTCTACGATACATAAAGTATCGGAGCCAAAGATCAACTTTTATAATCTTGTGATATTCAATTATTGATGTAATGTATGTATTTTATGTCTTTTATACATAACTGTGATAACCACAGGCAAGTGCTGAACCAATTACACGCTCACGCTTTTAACATTGTGTACTATTAAAGAAGGAATTTGGGAGACTGGATCTTTTACTCCCTCCTCGTCAAATAAGGAGAGAGATGTTTGGTCCAGTAATCCCTCAGAGTGGAATTCCATAATCTAGTCACTGGTGATAATACAATGTGACTTATTTAGTCACTAGGTAGTGTAACTAATATGACTGGATTATGGAGTAGCACTCTGGATAAGAATAATCAAATGTGAGACTTATTAAGTCTCAAAGGGGAGAATATGTGGAAGATTTTTATTAGTAAAGTTTCAATTAATCAAGTATATAATCAATGTGAATCTAGCCATTTTTGTTTTAAAGTTATTATTCTATTAAACTCTTACAGGCCTAAAATCTAATAGACAAGTTGCCTATGCCCTGGAATGCACAGAGATAAGCATATGGTCAGACATACCTTAAAGGCCTCCCCTCCCCTTGTGATTTATGATGGTCTAAAAGGAGACATGTCTATGTGGGACCGCCCCATGTATGATGTATATAAGGAAAAACCAAATAACGCACGGGAGAGTTCCTTGCAACGTCCTCTCGACTTTGTTTTGTTTAAAATAAAGTCTTTTCTTCGGTGAGAAACCCCTGACTGAGTGTGATTCTTCTGAGAACCGGCGAAATACACCACAGTACAATAAAAGTGTTACAGGATAATTAGTAACTTACAATGTTCTAATCAAATTCAAAATTAAATACAAAGTCAATTGTATTAAAAAAATAGTTTATGGTATGACACCCATATCTGGTGCTTATGGGAAGTTAAAAATTACCCTATAAGGCTTCTTTGCCCATCGCCCATTTTAGATCAACTAGCATAATCTATAAAGGTGCAAAATGCATACTTCCACATATTTGAGAATCAAGATATTTCATGATAGATTTTGGGAGTATAAAAAAAAAAGTGATAATAATAATAAAACTATATAAATAAAAATAAAAAAATAAAAACAATAGACACCGTTCCAAATATTTTAATGGTTTTACTGGTTGTAATGGGACTTGTTTTGATTTTACAGGAAACTTTAATGGACCCTGTTGGTCTTTACTGGTAATTGCTTGCGTTTATAGGTGGCTTGTTAAAATCAATAAATCCTTATGGAATATGACCCAAAACGCACTATATATATTTTTTTTTAATAGTTTTAATGGTTAAAAGATGATGGTTTGTAATGTACGTAATGGTTATTTGTTGTGAAAACTATAAAAAGTTTCTGTGATGGCTTTGTTTTGTTTTTTCAGTAAGGACATACACCTATATCAGTTATATAGTGGTATTGTGCCTGCTGTGTGTCACATGTCAAGCATGAGACTCTGCATTCAGATTCTGCTCTTTGGTTCCACTCTCAACAGTCATAGTTGGAAATCACTTTGGCCTGATCCAATCCTGTGAAAAAGAGAGAAAGGAAGAACAAAAAGCAATCAAAGCAAAACATGTACTCTCTACAACAACAGTGACTCTCAGGATGTAAAAAAAACATGTATTTTTTTAAGGTTTAAATGATGATGCGATTCAATTTATCTATTCATTTATTTGGATTTGAAAAAAAATTATTGCTAGTCTTTGCTTAAGCCTCAAGATACTTTTTGAGATCACTGTAGTTTGTGTACATTTACTGATAAAAAATAAAAAAATAAAATCTGATAAATAAAATAAAATAACAACTTAGGCTTTACCATTTAATGTTTTATAAATTATGTTACACAAAGCATAAAAAAGGCTGTTTAACAAAGACCCAATCTCATATGCCACCACCCAAACACAAGGAAAGATAATAAATTGAGCAGGGAAAATGTACATTTTCCATGCTCATTTCCTTCCTAACAGAAGATTGCTTTGTTTCTTTGTCCAGATCAATGACTGAAACTTCACATTCACATTTTCCTTTTTGAAAACCATACCACCTGACACTATATGAATACTTAATGCATTGTGCTGGCATGAAATGGCAATTTTTTTATGCAATTGTGACTCAGCAAAAGTGCCTTTCAAAAGTCGATTGTCCACCCCGTGATTTGGGAAAGTGTGTATAAATTAGCTGTGTGGCACTGTATTATTGCAAATGAGCTGTTGAAAAAGCCTTTTTCAGGAATCATGGATGCTGTGTTTTTTGGGCTTGTCATATTACAAGTTTTGACATCTGTTCTGTCCTATCCAAGTGGGGCACCAACTTCTGCTTGTGTGGATATGATGCCCAGGCATGGAGGAGTACAGCCCAAGCCAAACCCTGCTCCATACACCATCCATCCAAGCAGCACAACTTTTCAGACTGGCAAACCTATTACAGGTATGGGACAATTTGGATAAAGCAAATATGATGGGGTCACTGTTTTAGAAGCTACATTTTGTAAATTGATTCATTTTTTTTTTTTTTTTTGCAAGATCTGCATGTCTGAATCCAAAGTCTTGCTATACTGTTATGTAATTAATAACTGCATACCAAGGAAGTGTTAAAATATGGAAAATCCTCTCAATCAAGAATTTAAAATGTGTTGTCCATAAATCTATTTGGAAACAAAACTTGGAGATTACTTTTTTGTTTTATTTTGTTTTGGTCTGTTTTTCCTTGTTTTTAATTTAATGCATGTATATCACCTGAAATGAGGACAGTGGTGATAGCATCTCTGGTTTTAATGGTTGTTTATTTGTTGTTTGTCAGTTGTAATCAAAGGTCCAGACTATAGTGGTGTTCTCCTTGAGGCTCGCTCTGGATCCGACTCAAAAGCAATAGGAACCTGGCAGACACCTCCAACTAACACAAAGTTCTTAGCGGTAAGGCTTTGGAGTGTGTAAAGTTAAAGATTATGCTTCTATTGTACTGCAATTGCTATATCTGATATATTATGTATTATGATAAGATATGATTCAAATGAAACAGAACCCATTTAAATAATTTAAAAATGTCAAACTGCACCCGTTACAAAAATGTAAGTTATTTTCATAGTTACCACAGTTAACACTAAGTGGACTAATTATGGAAACTCCAATCAGAGACTACATAGCTATTCATTTTACAAGATAAACCCCCTCCTTTTTTTCTGGGTTGTATAACTAAACATTCAGAAATGTTATTTGGTATACCAACAAGTGTTTTAAATTTGGTAATTGTAGTTAGTGAAGGTTGTACACTTATGTTCCCTAGTGTTCAGGAAACCAGCAAGGTGCAATCACCCATGCCAACACCAACATAAAAAACAACTCCACTGTATATACCTGGATTCCACCAGCTACAGCTAAAAATGTGATCTTCAAGTAAGAGTGAACAAAAACAAAAACTCAAATTCATACTACATGACTGTGCTAATAATGTAATTTGTAAGTTTGTGCAAAAAAAGTAGTTTGTATGCTAATACTGTTGTTAATTTTAGATTAGAAGCCCCCCACTACCCCTTAAATAATTTATAAAAATTATCAAACACTTCAATATTTCTCAACATATTTCTTAGGGCCACAGTAGCCCAGCAACGCACTGTGTTCTGGGTAGATGTGATGTCTTCAACTTTGACTTCCAGTGAGTACATTTTGTTTTATACATTTTGTGTAAAAAAATAAAAGGCTGTCACAAAGAATTGACATACGTAAAAGCAAGGAATAATCCATGTGCCATTTATTAAACAGTTTGACCTTTTGTCTCCTTATTATCAGGTAAAGGAGGAACATCACTTGATGTATATAGTAGTGCCGAAAGGATTGCCACCCCAAGGATTGTAACCCTGTTACTTTTTGTCTTTTTGTCATTTTGTTCAATACATGGTTGCTTTATAATGATCCAATACTGATTAAGTTGTACTAGCTCAGTTACTCTATATAAAATATTTAACCAATAATATACATTAAGACATAGTTTTATTTGCCTCACTAAATAAAAATAAATAATGTAATGCACAAAAATGTTTTATTGTGTTTTGGGTTTTATTTAATGACAGGATGAATGTTCATTATCCCTTACATATATTTCAAGATCTTGTCACTCTGGTGAAAATCAGGAACATTATCCTGCTGAGTACACAACATTATCCTGCTGAGTATTTTGTTGTTTCACCAATGGAAGATGAAAGGAGTGATTGGGATACAGGCACTATTTCTGCAATACTACTACTACTACTACTACTACTAATAATGATACTAATAATAATAGATTAACACAACAAAATAAAATAATGATAGTTAAAATATGCCATTTCCTAAAGTTAGATTTTTGGTGTCATGTTTGACAGTAATTTGTTATTTAAAATTCAGTTATGGAACATCCTTATTCAAGACACAGAAGAAATCATTCAGAACTTCAGTGCTGCATTACTGTAAAGAAATAAAATAAAATACCTTAAAAGATAGATTTGAACCACTATAAGCTGCAGCTTGCTTTAAAACACATAGTTTCATAAAATTTCCCTTGAAGACGTTTTTGAATAATGTGAATTATAAAAAGCATTATACTACTTAAACTGAATTTCTTACTACAAATTATATATAATATTTTTTTAAGCATGCATCCTTTCAAACTGTTATATGCTGCATTGCTTATACAACATAAGTATGTTGCATGTTTAATTCAGAAAGTTGTCTCCAATGTATTAGTACAAATCTTTAATCAGACTTTTATTTCAGTTTTATTTATTTCTTTCCTTTTGACAAATCACAAAAAAAAGTCAAATAATAAACAAAATTATAAATAAAACATAAACAATGGGCACACTCTTGAATGTCCAGATGTGACAGCTCAGAATATGAAAAAGCAATGATATGTTTGATAGGGACCAGTAATTAAAAAAGTAACACATATGGAAAATGGATTCCAGTTGTTCTTTAATAATAATAATAATAATAATAATAATAATAATAATAATAATAATAATAATAATAATAATAATAATAATAATGGAATGAATAATATATTGCACTGTTATATCATATAACCAAGATTTGTGTCTGAAATTAAATAGCATTTTAGCTTAGGTTTGGAAATAAAATGAACTACAGTACCATTAAAATATAAATATTCCTCAGCTTCTGGTATTGTAAATCAAATTAAGACTGAACAACAACAACAAAAGAATGCATCTGTATTACATCAAGTCCATTCATTGCATGTGCAATAATGTAAGCTAGGGAAGAGAAGAAACATTTAAGAAAAGAAAAGAAAAAAACATTCTAAACATATACACATATACTGTATTATCTTTTATATAACTATTAGTGCAACACTAGTCAGGCTTCACAAGTAAAGTGAGAGTCCTTTCACATAATTCACAATTTTTCCTTTAAATAATGAATTTTTTATAGTGTCACATAATCTTCTTGAGCTCGTCATACAGAACCAGGACAATGGCTCCGCCCATACTCCTGAGCACATTGGACCAGGCGCCCTTGAAGAAGGCCTTTCCACCCTCATCACGTGCAATCTTCCTCCAGCAGTCAATAGTGCCGCTGTACATTATGTCAGCTAGAATGAATTAAACACTTAAGGAATAGTTCCCCCAAAAAGGAAAATTTTAAAAACATTTACTCACCATTAAGCCATCCAAGATTGTAAATGTCAAATGAATGAAATCATCAGAACAGATTTTGAGTAATGTAGCATCACATCACTTGCTCACCAATGGATCCTCTGCAGTGAATGGGTGCCGTCAGAATGAGAGTCCAAACTGCTGATAAAAACTTCACAGAAATCCACACCACTCCAGTCAAACAATTAATGCCTTGTAAAGTGAAAAGATGCATGTTTCTATGAAAAAAAAATCCATCACTTTAAACTTTCACTTCTGTCCAAAATGTTCAGTCTTTAAATAACACTTCCTCCAGTGAAAAAGTCCATCCCCTGTTGTTTTTCCGATATTGATTCAGAAGAGATTACTTTTCACTTGAAATACAATATTATGGATAGAATAATCATATTTTACCTGGAAGTGACAGTTTGAAGTTAAAACTGTCTTGATGAATTTGTTACAAACATGTAGCTTTTCACTTTACAAGATGTTAATTGGTGGACTGGAGTCATTTGGATTACTTGTGAATTATTGTGATCCTTCATTCACTGCAGAGCATCAATTGGTGAGCATCTTATATAATAGGTTTCTAAATTTCTCCAAATATTTTCAGCATATTTTTATTTGATTTAACATCCAGTGTTGTGGGTAACGCGTTACAAAGTAACGCGTTAGACTACTCTAATTACTTTTTTCCTGAAATTTGTAACTTAACGCGTTAGTTTCGTGCGTAAGTAATCAGTAACTTCGTTATTTTTTTAAAAAAGTAGTCCGTTATTTTAAGGAAAGGAAAATCCCGACTGCAGCCTGCTTTTTGTCAGACAGTATGCCTAGGTCTACTGTGCCACCTGCGGATGTATCAGCGGAGCCGAAACTCTGTGATCGTAAAGTCAATGGCTGTGATGCGTCTGTGCCCTGCGCCTGACCCTGTGTGTGTGGGTTTTTTTTTTTTTTTCGAACTCCCGGCAAGATAGCAGAGAGGACAGCGTTTGGTTTATGGAAGTACGCACATTATTTTCAATTTGTCAACGAAAAAGAAATCGACTGTAGGACAAACGTTTCGAAAATCTGCTTCTGCTACGTTTTAATCACTACTTTGAAGAGTAAATGTAAGAGGACTGTGTTACAGCGAATTTAGGCTTGTGACTATAAGTGACACTTTAATAATAATTAGTTCGCCTATTAAGCGATTTGTCATTTGCCTGTGTGGCAGTGAAGGATTTAATTCGGTTTGTTATAATTTTTGTTTGACAGGCAGCTGTTAATTTCTGTTACATCGTTGGCTGGCTGGTTGTTCATCATTTCTAAATGGATTTAAATCTGCAAGCCTGTTTAAGGTTGTGTTTACAAGTAAGCATAATTGTACTTTGATAACTGCATTATGTAAAGTTAAAGAAAAATCAGGAGTTATCTTGTGGTGCTCATAATATACAGTAGCCTAGGCTACCCGGGCTGGGTAGGTGCGAATTTTGATTAATAATATGTTCTGTGATAATAAATAAATAAAACGCCATGTGGAATAGCCTATTGTTGACTGTCTTTCCTGTTATTGTTATCCTGCAGTGTTAATTTAGTTGGATGAATGACGTTATTCATTGTCGGGAGTCACGACTTCTAGGTGCATTTAAAGGGGTCGGGGGCTGTGCCTGTCATGTGTGAGCCGCTGCAAACGGCTTTTAATTTTTGGTAACGCATGAGTACTCTAACGCGTTACTTTTATGAATAGGTAACGCTGTATCATAACTAATTACTTTTAATTGATGGTAACGTTGTAACTTAACTAACTACTTTCCAAAGTAACTATACCCAACACTGTTAACATCATATTAAGACTAAACTGAACCAAACACCAAAAAGGCCTATGCATTTTGGGTGAAACATTAGAAGAAACAATTGTTGAATATTACCTTTTTTACGTCCAGACTGCATCATCATACAACGACGTACTGTGTCAAAGGGATATGATGTGAAACCAGCAATAATAGTGACTGAGTGTGCAATCATCCAGCTGACAAAAATATGGGTGTTATTTGGGTCGGGTAGCATGCCTGTAAAACACAGATATTTTTTACTAAAATAACAAAAACCAAAATGAATGCAACTGCCCTTTAAGGGTTAACAATTAATTATTAGTTGCTCAAATAAAATAAAATATTTCAAGGTGCCATTGTTGCACATTATTTTTGTTTTTAAAAATACTGAGCGAGAGCTCTCGGATTTAATCAAAAATATATTAAAGGGTTAGTTCACCCAAAAATGAAAATAAGGCTGCGTTTTACTCACCCCCGAGGCATCCTATGTGTATATGACTTTCTTCTTTTAGACAAATTCAGTCAGAGTTATATTGAAAATTGTCTTTTATATTTCAAGCTCTATCATTGCAGTCAGCAGGTGTTGGATTGCTTCAGTCCAAAAGACTTGAAATAAAAATGCGCCCTTTCATAAAAATAAAAATGTCTCACACGGTAAACAAAGGCCTCCTGTTTTTGTAAGAAAAATATCCATATTCAAAATGTAATAATTACTTGAATCTAGCTTGAATATCAGAGGATTTTGAAAAAAGCCAAGAGGAGACTGGTTTTCCTTTGCTTAAGTAAGGACACTTTTGATCCAGTAAACAAACAGTGGTTTTCACAAGACTCACGAATGTGCAAGCTGACCTCAAACGTCATGCTCCCAGAACTGCTTGCGTGTACAACTGTTGGCACAAGTGAAATTAAAGTGATTATTATGTTTTGAATATGGATATTTTTCAAAAAAAAAAAAAAAAAAAAAACATCAAGTCACTATACAAGAGGCCTTTTTTCAGCCCCTAGAGCTGTGTGAGACACTTTTTTTTTTTATGGAAGGAACTTTTTATTTACTTCTTTTGGATTGAAGCAATGCAATCCCTCTGACTGCAATGATAGCGCTCGAAAGATCAAAGACCATTTTTTTTATAAAACTGGACTGGATTTGTCTGAAAGAAGAAAGTCATTTACACCTAGGATGCAGCCTAATCTTCATTTTTGTTGAACTTACCCTTTAATTTGTGTTCCGAAGATAAAGAAAGGTCTTATGGGTTTGGAACGACATGAGGGTGAGTAGCCTAATTAATGACAGATGTTCATTTGCAGCATAATTGGTCACCACACCTCTTTTCATCTCTCCACACAGGTTACCAGTTGGGGCTTGCCTCAAGTTCAAGACATTGATGCTTATGTATAGATCCCCCATGGGCTCAGCACCATCCTACTTCCACTCACTTTAATGAGTCTAAATCCCATCCAGAATCCTGAGGTCAGTAAGTGAGCAATACCTCATTGTACCATCATAGAGAGGCACAAAATCACTCTCCACAACATCTTTATTCACTGTTCCTTGCTGGTGGAATGCTGACAATCTGGAATACAGAATCTTTGATGTAATGCTGAATCCTTGATAATATTCAAGTGACAGCTGAAAACTCATCTCGTGTAAATATTTGGCTACATTCTACAAAAAATAAAAAAACTTTGCTTTTACTTTTCCTTAATCCCTCTCTGTTCCAGCTTGTACTAATTTGAAATATGTCTTATGTCTGGGCAACTCTGTAGTGTCACCTGTGTCATGCTGGCAGGAAGAAAGGTTGCAAAACATCAATATTTCTGTCATGACAACTCTTGGAGGGATTGGTATAGTGGTATATATATGGTGTATTTGGTTTTTGCGGATTAGATCTCCTACGCTGCTGCTGCAGAGTAAGTACTGAGATTTGCTTCTGTCAATAACATCCACAACATTCTGTATATAAATATTTTCTTTCTTTCTTTTTTTTTTTTTTAAAACAAGCCATTGGTAAATAGCCCAAAGCACTGAAAATGCTTGTTTTTCATAAGGATGCATTTGTGTAATTAGCTAAAAATGAGTGTTGCATGTTTGATCATGGGCTTTTTTCCTAATCATAGTCAATATTGGCCTGTTTTTAACAATTTCATTAAAGTTAATTGGTAACAAGCCTCTGTGATGGACTGTAATGAATCCAAACATATGTCTCGATTACAATATTTGCAATTGTGGTTGCTGAATAAATACCTTTGATGCCGTTTTAATAGAAAATCTAAATGTGGGATAAAACAAATGCAAGTATTTTAAGTGAAAATGCAATAATTCTAATAAACTGTGAAAAAAAAATACTCAAATTATAATTTTTTTTTTTTTAACTAATAATAATAATAATAATTTGTGAATTTCAGCCCTAGCTCTGTCCCAGATGTTAGATATTCTAGCATGGCCTTGGAAGTCACAATTAAGGGGCAATCTGGCCTATGTCTACTCCTAACAAAACCCACCTTTTGCAGTGTCATAGATGCCAAAGTAAGCCGCCCTGTAGATGATGATGCCTTGAACAGACACGTTGAAGCCCTGATACAAGCCCTTCAGACCATCAGACTTAATGATCTTTGTAAAACATTGTCCAAGGCCTGTGAATTCTCTCTCTGCACCAGCCTTTCCGACATCAGCAGCCAAACGGGTTCTGGCAAAGTCAAGCGGGTAGACAAAGCACAGAGACGTGGCTCCAGCAGCACCACCAGAGGCGAGGTTACCAGCGAAGTACCTCCAAAACTGGGTACGCTTGTCAACACCATCCAGAAAAATATTCTTATACTTATCCTTGAAAGCAAAGTTGAGAGCTTGTGTTAGGAAATATCTAATGACATTGGCCAAGTTGCCTCTCCAGAAGGACAAAAAGCCCTGCTCCTTGGGAATACGTACTATACAGTCTACAATACCTTTGTATTGCTTGTCAACTGTAATTTGCTTGCTGGCATGCTGGATCTGCAAGAAAAGGGTAAAACTTTACAAAAAATAAAAAAATAAAAAATAAAAGTATCAATCATTCAATTTACCAAATATCACTACATAATTTAACCAATTCAAATGTATTGCATGCATTTTGTGTCACCAGTTACAAGACACCAAGTTGTCAGTCAGCGTTAAATATTTCAATGCCTCTTCAAAACATGTATTGGTCTGCTTTTTCAGAAAAGAGACCACATTTTAAATGCTTAGATATGCTACCTTTATCAGCATTAGTATACAAATGTAATTAAAGCCAACAGACATAAACTAAAGGCAAAAACAGTGGCATTTATAGTCTTGGTTGCAACCCTCCATGAGGCTATTAAGCCTTTCCTGCAAAGAGATTCTCCTTGCCAGGACCTTTGTTAAAACTTTGTTATTGCCAATTGGTATGGAAAAATATGGATAGCAAAATAAATTTTGAAATGTAATTTGCAAAATTGCAAATATGTAAAATGGAAATGCATTTATTTATTTAAATTAACATTTTCCCATACATATGTGCAACGTTTAGTGTAAAATGAAAATGAAAATTCAATTATATAATTTACATTTGCCATTTCCTAGACTTGTGTTAATATGTAAATTAAAAAAAATATTTTAATGCGTTATAAGTTGCAAAATTTTAATTAAACTGTATTACCCAAATTGATTAGATGTCCAAGCAAAACCTGGTTGCAAAAAGGTGATTTTAATCAGTCTTTTATTTTTTCTTAAATGCATTTACACTTACACATAAGACGTGTGAATTAAATACCCTGTGGTAATGTTGTTAAATTGAAAATGCATTCCGAGCCGATCATGCCTCCTACCTGTCAATCATTATATCAAGGTGGGGCTCGGCAACAAGGCACAATAGGTCAATATTTACCATTAACCAAACTCTTTTCACCTGCCTTAGCATCTCACTGTTTAACACTCCGATTGATGAACATAAGAAAACAGACAATTCTACACTTATTTACTTGCCACCTTATTATACTATGGCTACACCAGATGCGACAGTAGCCGAATCACTGATTATTATAGGTTCAGTACTATTGTTCGTCGCGCCGCTCAAGTCCGGTGTAGACACAGTGTTGACTTCCTCTCTTTTAACCCATAATAGATAGCAAGTCCGGTGGTGGCACCTAAGCGTCGCGCACTCAACAAAACTAAATAGGCCTATATGTGAATGCATATATTAATACTAGACACCCTAAAGATCATGCACCAAAAATCGTTGTCATATATTTATGTTAAGACACTTTACTAGCCTTTAGTTCCCTATCTGTCGGTCACTACGAGTTATGTCGACCGACAAATGGGGTCTCACTTGGGAGGCCAATCATCTCTGATTTTAAGAGAAAACGCCAATGAAATTGGCAAGTGGATTAACACACCTGAGCCACTCCCCGTGCCAGCGGGTATAAATAGGGCGACAGGTGCATCCACTCATTAGATTTTTGCTTCGGAGCCGAGTGGTTGTATGAAAGCCGTTATACTCCACAAAGCCATTCATCTGCTGTGTCGGGAAGCTGTTCTGGTTGGCGGTACGGCGCAAACAGCGGTGTCCCTTTCAGCGATTCCCCTGGGCGCTTCAACTAAGAGAGCAGATTTCCTAAAAGAGCAAATCGCGGACGATTCGCGTCTTTTTCAAGACGCCGTTTCGTCCGCGTCCTTCTGGATGCGGTCGTTTCCTGTTCTCTGACAACGGCCACGTTCGCTCTCTTCCGTGTCTGGGCATTCAGCACGCTGAAGGCGCGTTCGTGGATGGTTCATGCACGCACTGCGTGTGTGACCATGGCAACGCTGTGATCGCGTCTCCCCTTTCTTAAAGGGAAGGGAGCAGACCCCTCTGTCACTACCCGTTCTGGTTTCTCTGTCTCGAGCAGAGGACCGCCGGCTAGTGCTCTGGGAGATTTGAAGGTGACCGTGAGAGCTTCTCCGCCGGGCCACGCCCCACGGACCTCTTACCCCTTCCGCAGTGTTTGTCCTGTGCAGCTGCTGGGTGATTTTGCTGGGCTGTCTTATGGCAGTCCCAGCGGGTCATTCAGTTTGCCGCCGGAGATCAGATGTCGATTGCAGCATCGGGGGATGGGTTATCGACCTCTGTGGATGAAGATTCGGCGGGGCTGCCCCCCTCGGGTGTTGTCGCCACTGCCGAATTGGACCCAGAGTCGACAGCCGTGCTTGCCCGGGCAGCTGTGAGCATCAGGATGGAGGTGAATGCACCGCCAGCCCTGAGTGCTCATGGCTGTTTGATTGGTTCTCGGTGTGGAGCGCGACTCACAACCGCGTTTTACTCTGGTTCCTTTCTTCCCGGATGTGCATGGGGAAGTGATGTAGTCGTGGATGGCCCCTTTTACGGCCGGAAGCAGCTCATTTCGTTCCTCCGTCCTCACTACCCTTGATGGCGAGGCAGCTAGGGGTGTGTTGACATTCCCCAGCAGGAGAGTGCGATTGCGGTGCACTTGTGTCCGCAAAACGCCGCCACTGGGAGGGATAGTCCGCGCCCCTCACCCAAGGCCTGTAAGCTGTCGGCCGCGCTCGCTACCAAGGCTTACAGTGCTGCGGGCCAAGCTGTCTCTGCTTTGCATGCCATGGCTATCCTGCAAACCCAACAAGCCAAGGCTTTAACAAATGCACGAGGGTAGGACCAACCCGAGGTTGATGCAGGAGCTGCGCATGGCGACTGACCTCCCCCTTCTGGGTGACGGAAGTCACAACGCAGTCCCTCGGGTAAGCGATGTCCACTCTGGTGGTCCAGTAGTGCCGTTTCAGGTTCAGCCTGGTCTGTATGAGAGACATTGACAAAGTGCATTTTCTCGATGCTCCCATGTCCCAGGCTGTCCTGTGTGGCGACGCTGTCAGGGGCTGTGCCCAGTAGTTCCTGACAGAACAACAGCAGACTGAGGCCATACAGCACATCTTGCCACGACGTGATCCTCTGTTGCCACCATTCCGTCGCAGGCAGTGCCTCAGCCTGCTCGTCGCCGAGGGCGCCCCCCTGCGTCCTCCACACCAGCTCCGCCCCGTGCTGAGAGTTCTTCGAGGCCGGCGCGTCGAGCCCCGCGCAGGAGAGCGGCGCCCCCCGTGTCACTCCCGGCTGCAAAGTCCTCGAGGAAGTCGACTAAGCGGCCCTGACACGGGCAACTCGGAGATGCGGAGAACTGCTCTTCAGGAGATGGCGGAGAGAGCGCCACTCTCTCCCCCGGAGGAGGGCCGGGTGGAGATTCTTCTGGTTCTGTTCCGCCGCTGGTCGAACGGCCAGTGGCACCCACATTTTCATTGGAAGAGCAATTTCTCCTTCCTCCGAGTTGCAAGGCTTGTGGGCTGACAATGAGCGACGCACAGCTTCCTCATTCTCACCCACGACGCCCCCTTTCGCCAGCGGCCAAGAGGTCGCGGTTCGGAGACGCAACGCCTCTCCACGCGTCTCTGGCCAGTTCCTCCGGGAACACGGGGAGTGTGGTTACGATGACCCAGGACGCAGTGCCTTCTGGGCCTTCCGGCACGACTCCCCATCGCTGCACCACTGCGGGTATGTCGACTGTCCCTTTGGTGCCACTTGTACGGTATCTGGGAGCGTGGCTTGCGCTGCCCAACCCGTCACGCTGGCTCATCCGGACGGTTCGACTCGGCTATGCGATTCAGTTCGCCCGGCGACCCCCCCAAGTTCAATGGCATGCTCGAGACTTCGGTGGCAGTCCAGGACGCCCCTGTCTTGCGCGAGGAGATTGCTGTCCTCCTGGCGAAGGATGCAATCGAGCCGGTCCCTCCAGCCGAGATGAGGACGGGGCTTTACTGCCCTTACTTCATCGTGCCCAAGAAAAGCGGTGGCCTTCGACCTATCCTGGTTCTGCGAGTCTTGAATCGGGCCCTACACAAGCTCCCGTTCAGGATGTTGACGCAGAAACGCGTTATCAAATGCGTCCAGCCCCAGGACTGGTTTGCAGCGATCGACCTGAAAGACGCGTACTTTCATGTCTCTATCCTCCCTCGTCACAGACCGTTCCTGCGCTTTGCTTCCGAGGGTCAGGCATGGCAGTACAAGGTCCTCCCCTTCGGGCTCTCCCTGTCCCCCCGTGTCTTCACGAAGGTCGCGGAGGGCGCCCTTGCCCCACTTTGGGAAGTGGGCATCAGGATCCTCAACTATCTCGACGACTGGCTCATTATGGCCCGGTCCCGAGAAGAGTTGTGCGATCACAGGGACTTTGTGCTTCGGCACCTCAGTCAGTTGGGGCTTCAGGTCAACCGGGAGAAGAGCAAGCTCTCCCCTGTGCAGAGAATCTCTTATCTCGGTATGGAGTTAGACTCGGTGAGTATGATGGCACGTCTCACCAGCGAGCGTGCCCACTCAGTGCTGAACTGCCTGAGTTCCTTCAGAGGCAGGATAGTGGTACCGCTGAAACACTTTCAGAGGCTCCTGGGGCATATGGCATCCGCAGCCGCAGTCACGCCGCTCGGGTTGCTTCATATGAGACCACTTCAGCACTAGTTACGCTCCCGAGTCCCGAGATGGGCATGGCGCCGCGGTACACATCGTGTCACCATCACACTGATGTGTCGCCGCCTACTCAGTCCTTGGTCGGACCTTGCTTTTCTACGGGCCGGCGTGCCCTTAGAACAAGTGTCCCGGCACGTTGTTGTCACAACAGATGCCTCCAACTCGGGCTGGGGCGCGACATGCAACGGGCAGGCAGCTTCAGGGTCCTGGACAGGACCTCGACTGCTGTGGCACATCAACTGCCTGGAGTTGCTGGCAGTGCATCTAGCTTTGCGACGGTTTCGTCCGCTAGTGCTGGACAAGCACGTGTTGGTCCGCACGGACAACACTGCGGCTGTTTCGTACATCAACCGACAGGGCGGTTTACGATCACGTCGCATGTCTCAACTCGCCCGTCATCTCCTCCTCTGGAGTCAGACGTGGCTCAAGTCGCTGCGTGCTGTCCACATCCCGGGGGAGCTCAATCGTGCAGCCAGCGTGCTCTCACGACAGCTCACTTTCCCCGGGGAATAGCGACTCCATCCCCAGACGGCCCAGATGATCTGGAGTAGATTCGGGGAAGCCCAGGTAGACCTGTTTGCTTCCCACGAGTCCTCCCACTGCCAGCTGTACTATTCCCTGTCGCAGGCCCCCCTGGGCACAGATGCACTGGCACACAGCTGGCCTCTGGCTTTACGCAAGTATGCGTTCCCCCAGTGAGCCTGCTCGCACAGACACTGTGCAAGGTCAGGGAGGACGAGGAACAGGTCCTGTTGGTTGCGCCTTACTGGCCCACCCGGACCTGGTTTTCGGAACTCATGCTCCTCGTGACAGCCCCTCCCTGGCGCATCCCCCTGAGGAGAGACCTTCTCTCTCAGGGGCCTGGCACCATTTGGCACCCGCGCCCAGATCTCTGGAACCTCCATGTGTGGCTTCTAGACGGGACGCGGCAGACCTAAGTGATCTGCCCCCAGCGGTGGTAGACACTATCACTCAGGCTAGAGCCCCTTCTACGAGGCAGGCCTATGCTCTGAAGTGGAGTCTGTTCACGAATTGGTGTTCTTCTCACCGGGAAGACCCCCGGAGATGCCCGGTCAGAGTCGTGCTTTCTTTCCTGCAAGGTAGGCTGGAGCGTGGGCTGTCACCCTCCACCCTGAAGGTGTATGTGGCTGCCATTGCAGCACATCACGATGCAGTGGACGGCCGGTCCCTGGGGAGGCATGACCTGATCGTTAGGTTCCTGAGGGGTGCCAGAAGGTTACATCCTCCTAGGACACCCCTGATTCCCTCCTGGGACCTCTCTATTGCCCTGGCGGGACTTCAGAGGGGTCCCTTTGAGCCGCTGGATTCGGTTGAGCTGAAGTTCCTGTCTCTCAAGACAGCGCTCCTGATCGCGCTCACTTCCATCAAGAGGGTCGGGGACCTCCAAGCATTTTCGGTAAGTGAAGAGTGCCTTGTGTTCGGGCCGGCCTACTCTCACGTTGTCCTGAGACCCCGGCCTGGATACGTGCCCAAGGTTCCCACCACTCCCTTCCGAGACCAGGTGGTGAACCTGCAAGCGCTGCCCCTGGAGGAGGCAGATCCAGCCTTGTCGTTGCTGTGTCCCGTAAGAGCGCTTCGCATATACGTGGACCGCACCCAGAGCTTCAGAAGCTCTGAGCAGCTCCTGGTCTGCTTTGGAGGTCAGCAGAAGGGGAAGGCTGTCTCTAAGCAGAGGTTGGCCCACTGGATAGTGGTCGCCATCGCCTTGGCTTACCATTCCCAAGGCGAGCCGTGCCCCCTGGGGGCGAGGGCCCACTCCACACGGAGTGTGGCCTGCTCCTATGCGTTGGCGCACGGCGCCTCTCTGGCAGACATTTGTCGAGCTGCGGGCTGGGCGACACCTAACACCTTTGCGAGGTTTTACAACCTCCGTGTAGAGCCAGTTTCCTCCCGTGTGTTGGGTAACAGGTAATTGGCGGGAAGGGCTGGCTGGGTGTCTCGCTTGCTGCGCCATTCCCCCTAACACGGGGATGTGAGCGCCTTCTTCTCCCAGTAGAGTTCCCCGGTTGGCGTACCCTGGTCGAGCATCCTCCAGCACCCTCGGCGTCAGACTTGGCGGAGCAGTCTGTCGCCAGGCCCAGTACTGGCGTTAGCATGCCCGGAGCCGGTCAGCCCCTGTACTAGGCTAGGTGTCCATATGGCTGGGTTCCCTACGGGTAATCCCATATGTGTATTCTTCCACGGTAAGGTTTCCCTCTTGGCAAACCCGTGTCTTCCCTTGACAGATCGCTCTGTCAGTCTCTTCTGGCAGCCGTTCCATCCCTACTCCAAGGTAGGACCTGCCTCAGAGACCCTTTCCATATGTAGTACTGCCCCCTGGGTCAGTCCATATCGGTATATCCACATGTCACCTCCCTACGGGTAGGATGTGGTCTCCGTAGCGACCTTTCCTAAAGGCTCGCTTCCCCATTGTCTTGCCAGCTGAAAGAACAAATAGGGAAGATTTGAAGCAATCTTTCACTGAAGGTTGAAATCCCTTCCATTTACTTTATGTGGGCGGAACAGCAGCATGGCCTTCTCCAGCAGCGATGTACTCACCCTTTGGCCCCTTCGGTACCAAGGTCAGTGAATTTGCGCTGGGGCTTTGGGAAGGTTACGACCTTAAGCGTAGCTTTTGTGGCACGCCAAGGCTTGTCAACAATTGCAGCGCCTCAGGGTTGTGACGAGGTTCAGGTTATGGCGTTTTCCATAGGACCCCATTTGTCGGTCGACATAACTCGTAGTGACCGACAGATAGGGAACGTCTCGGTTACGTACGTAACCCTCGTTCCCTGATGGAGGGAACGGAGACGTTATGTCCCCATGCCACAACCTTGAACCATTCGCTGTTGCCGGGACACGTTCTCGGCTCCTCAGCGTAAAACCTAATGAGTGGATGCACCTGTCGCCCTATTTATACCCGCTGGCACGGGGAGTGGCTCAGGTGTGTTAATCCACTTGCCAATTTCATTGGCGTTTTCTCTTAAAATCAGAGATGATTGGCCTCCCAAGTGAGACCCCATTTGTCGGTCGACATAACGTCTCCGTTCCCTCCATCAGGGAACGAGGGTTACGTACGTAACCGAGACGTTCTGGAGCTTTGATGCAGCCATCATCTTCTCAAGGTGCAAACAGGAAATAAGTTCTGATCATGTGACAATTTTCAATAATCATGTGAAACTGCCCATAGATTGAGACCCTTTATTGTTTACCATATTTGCAGGAAGTACACTAAAACATAAGTCAGTAAGGTTTTTAGAGCTTTAAAAATAAAAACATTTATTTTTATTTTATTATGGTCACTATTGTAACCGGTGGGATTAAACGGGTTCTGTTGCCTTAAAATCGGTCTGTTTACACTCCGGTTGATGCCCGTGACCGTACAGAAAATGCTGCTGCTACTCCTGCTTGCCCAAGATGACACTTCACCAGTCAAATCCAGACACAGCTGTCACAGAAAATGCCAGAGATAGTTAGATCCTTTATTATTAAAAATCATGGGCATCAATCGCAATGTCCGGTGGCTGTAAACAGTGAGAGCTTTCATGGCGGATTTAAAGAGAGGAACAAAATATAATGTAAGGAAGTAAATAAGTGTAACGTTAAAATTGCACTATTAAATTAGGCTACCTGCATCACTCAGCGTGATGTGCGATGCACCTGCAACACTTAGGTGTTCGGAGACACGCAATCTATTTTAGGAGAAGAATAAAGTATGGTGGCAATTAGGTAAAAGTGTAGAATTGTCTGTTTGATTATGTGCATCAATAGGAGTGTAAACAGTGAAATGTTGCGGCAGGTGTAAAGCGTTTGGTCAATGGTGAATACTGACCTTTTGTGCATCTTATTGCTGAGCCCTGTCTTGATATAATGACTGACAGGTAAGGGGCGTGATCGGCTTGGAATGCATTTTCAAATAATCTAGGGGTATTTAATAAAAAAAATTAAATTCAAACACCTTATCCGTAAGTATCAATGCATTTAAGAAAAATAAAAGACATTTAAATCACCATGTTGCTACCCTTTTGATGCACCTTAGGTTTAGAATATATTTAAAAATTCACACTGCATTTTGCTACAATTATCTTGTGGTAGCATGATGAAAATGCAATCTCAAGTATCCTACCTGTAAAGTCTAAATGGATTTAGGAAAAATTACAAGTAAATTATACTTTTGCTACAGTTTTTGCTTGGGCATGTTAAACAATCGATTTGGGTAATAAAATGTAATTTTAATTTTTCATTTTATAAAGCTCCAAAATATGTTTTTAATTAAACATATTAAATTATATGAACATATTATAAACATATTATAAATAAATATATAAATATAAATATATAATATACATATTAAAACTAGTGTAGGAAATGGCAAATGTAATTATATCAATGAATTTTCATTTTGCAATAAATGTTGCACATACAGTATTTATGGGGAAATTTAAATTTAAATATAGAAATACATTGCCATTTTGCAAATTACATTTGAGAATATCTGGTTAAGTTGCACATTTTCGTTTGGAACAAGGTGTCCCCTTTTTGCAGTTCCATTTATGCCTGCAAAAATAAAAAAATAAAAAATGATGCTTAAAATTTGCACTGGGTTGTTCTCGATTATGATATTTTAATACACACTGAACTAAAATGAAAAGATAAATAAAAGTTTCATGTAAAAGCCTTGAAAATTAACACAATTAGACAATAAATAAATTGACTGCATAAATTGTAACTTTTAGATTGTTTTCATAACCGTTAGCCTTGAATATTGTTACTAAAATATCATGTTTCCGCAGACCATGTAAAATCTAAACCTAACCTTACAAATGACCTTACACCAATGGAAACTGCAGTCGACAAAAATCGTGTTGATTATGATCTGTTGCTGTGTGATGTCATCAATATGCAGGATGCAGGTCGATGGGGTAGTCTCATATGTACTTACAGAAATATATTTTGTAGATATTATAATATGGAGATACATTTGTATAGCTATGACTAGCTCATTTTAAATTGTAATTCTGTCTGCCCCTGAAAGGGGTCTTTTTATTTACATTACTAGCACATGTGATCAGCCGAAATAAACCAGAATGCCCGCACAGACAAAGGAGTGTCTAAAATGCACATGCATGTTGAATAAAAATGTTTACTTTAACATAATGCTCTTTAACTTAATATAAGAAGTTGACTGGTTAACAACATGAACAACCTTGAAAAAGTGCACGGTTGTGTGAAAAAGATGCTTGTGGAAGATGCTCCTGGAACATTTTTATTTAATAATCATCATTGCTCCAGCTAATTTTTATTATAAGACAAAGTTATGCACCATCATTAAAAGCATGATCAAGACAAGAGCATATTCAATATTTACCAAGATGGACAGACATGTGAAATATATAATTCATACCTACATTATAAAGCATGTTACACGTACGAAGAGTACAAGTTTATTGTAAAGCGTACCTGAAGGAGCAGCTTGACTCTTTCTATGGGAGCAACAGCAGTCTCCGAAATCGCAGCGGCGATTCCACCAGCCAAAAAGTCCTGGGCAAATGAAAAAACGGTCTCACTCATTGTTCCGTGATGCTGCTGGTTAATGTCTTAATTTATAGATAGTCAATTACTTTTCTAAGGCCCTGATCGTGAGATACAATGAGATGTCTGCTCTTTACTGACTCATCTGTGCTTTAAGGTGGAGGAAACCCGACCTCTGTATGGAAATATTTGGTGTCTGTCATAGGCTATTCAGTTGCACTGCCTTCCTGGAAAAACCAGTTAGACTAGAACTAGTCAACCAACATCGTAGGCACTGGTCTCCTGGGTGATCAGGTGTTCAAGCACCCACGGGAATGACCGAGCAACCACAGAAAAAAAACATGAATTAGGCTGTGTTCAAATGGTATAATTGCTTACTGTTTACTGCCCAGTAGGCTACACAGTGCATACTGCCTACTATTATTTAAAGAATAGTGATTGAAACAGTATGCAATATGCAAAAAAATGTTTCAGAATAGTGTGCTACAATGTCGTCACATGACACAAACTGAACATTAATTCAGCACAGCTGTGGAGGCTGTTATCTTGCAAATAAATGTGCTAACTGTTCTTTTTAAAGTCTTGTTAATAAGGCTTTATAGTAGTAAAGAATAATGGTACATTGCCCAATTTAACTAATTTCATAATTGGTATACTGTACATATTGGACAGAACTGTATCAACACTAAGATATCTTTAACTGAACAATAAAATTTTTGGCAGGCAAAAAAATCTATATATTCTCATTACATTTGCAAACAATGATAAATTCTGATTACACAAAATATCAGCATTTTCTTTAGCAACAGGTAAATATGGTGGCAGATATGTCAAGGCAAGTCAAGTCACCTTTATTTATATCAGAAGTGTCAAGTAACGAAGTACAAATACTTTGTTACATTACTTAAGTATAAATTTTGGGTATCTATACTTTACTTGAGTAATTATTTTTAAGCCGACTTTTTACTTCTACTCCTTACATTTTCACGCAAGTGTCTGTACTTTCTACTCCTTACATTTTAAAAATAGGTTCGTTACTTCTATTTCATTTCGGCTTGTTTTCATTTGTCATCATTAAAATTAAAATTAAAATTAAAACTATCCAGATAAATCGCGCCATCCGGATGGAGAGAATTTGATTGTGGTTGGATGAGAAGTATAAACATATACCATTCCGACACCCTATTGGTTTGTACGTGATCCATCGCACCTGCACATGACACAAATAACATCACACTCTAGCAAGCACATAACCAGTTTTGGGTTCGTTTATGTAAACATATATTTCTTAAAAAGAAGGGTTGGGTATGGAACCGGTATCCGATCGCCTCAGAGTCAGTCCCCTTAAAGCTGCGGTAGGTAACTTTTGACGCTCTAGCGGTTAATAAACAGAACTGCTTGCGTCTTGCAGAAGAACATAGTAGCCGGAACTACTTCTCTCTGTTTATGTCTATGAACAATCAAAGGTACTGGGTTACTCCGCCGCGGTATCCCCGAAGCAATCTAAAATAGTCCAATATAAACACTTATTATAGGTGCACCCTAGTGATTCAGGACAAGCTAAAAACACGGTTTGGAAAATGGATTCATGGTGTACTCGCTTATTATATACATTTTTCTACATTTTGAACACAAACAAAGTTACGGACCGCAGCTCTGATTGGTTGTTTCTTACCGGGAGCGGATGAATTTCTGCAAATGGCAATAGGACCACTGAGAGGAGCCAGAGGAACTTGATTTTTTCACAGAATATCTGTCTCATATGCTACTGTCAGGACATAATGGCAGGTTTAACAAATATGTAAAAAATATATTTTTACAAAAGTTTCCTACTGCAGCTTTAAATGTCATATGAGACCGGCGTCAGACCAGTCTACTCCCGTCTTTCAGCGCACTCTTCAATCCACATACCGCCAGCGAAGCAGCGCATGCGCACTTAAATACAAACAGAGAACACAAGTTATGTGTTTATCGATAGATTGTTGGAATATCTGTATCTGTACAGTTCTTTGTCATAAATACAGTTTACAAAAGGTCACTGAGGAGCAGTCGGTTTCTCACCTTTTGTAAAGTTTTTTTCACAGCTCATCACTAAACAGCTGTTTCCTCCAGCCAAAATCTAGCCCTTAACATATATGAACGAACATATACTTTAATTACACTTATTTGAATATACTTAATCTAATCATACGTACTTTATACACACACTACTGTGCAAAAGTCTTAGGCATGTTAGTATTTTCACTTAAAAGAATGGTGTTCGGCCAGTTATTTATATTGTTCAAGTGTGTCAGTATAAAATATCAGTTTACATTTCCAAACATTAATTTTGCCGTTGTCAGACTGCTTGTGCATTCAAAATCACACTAGATTGTAAGTTAATGGCAAACTAATTCCTACTTACACACTACAGCAAAATATATAAATAACTGGCTTAAAACCCTTTTTTGTGGTGAAAATACTAATGTGCCTAAGACTTTTGCACAGTACTGTATTTTAAAAATGACATTGTTGCTACTTTATAAAGAATGAGCATATGTTGCATGTCGAAATCAATCAATTCCAAGACGTGCATAATTTGATGGGTTCGTTTAATCTGGTTCACTGCATGGCATTTATTCACATTATACAAAACGTTGAGTGCGTTCACAATACTACAAAAACCACTCTTCTTCTGCGTCTTCTCCGCTCCCGCCCCTGTCTTCTGTGGGCGCCCTCTCCTGTAAGATCTCTATAACAACATGCCTACTTGAGCATCACTCAATATAAATTAATGCATTTGCACCAACCTCGATTTAAACACATTTCCTGCATTAACTCCATCATAAATTTAGAGTACATATGAACTAAGTGAACAATAAAATAAATAAAAAATAAAATAAAGACATTTGGGGGGCGTACTCTTTCTCTAAACATTAACATCAACATTCCAGGGAATATTATTCTAAGCCCCTCACTCTCCCATAAAGACATTTGGGGGGCGTACTCTTTCTCTAAACATTAACATCAACATTCCAGGGAATATTATTCTAAGCCCCTCACTCTCCCCTCCAAAAATGAATGCTGTCTCAGCATTCCATAGTTCCCAAAGTCTCACAGATTCTTGCAAAAAAGTACATTAGGGAGTCAGTCTCTATACTTGATGCTAATTAGTCTTGAACTGTAAATGACATTTGTCTCCCATTTCATGTCATCTGTTGAAGTAGACACCACTGGCCACATGATGTCTGAAACATTGCTCTGCCATAGGACGGGCCCCGCATCAAGTGCTGAAAGTTTCAACCGTTAACATACTCTATGCTCTATACACAGACCCACATATGTGCTCTTCTGAATTTATCATCATATTTAAGCAATCTATGTGCCAATGTCTGCTTACTGGTACTTTATGTGTATTAAATGAAACATAATCCCATTAACTTTTTCTTCATTATGAACCTATGAACTGTGAACTGTGTTATTACTACTTTACATAACAAATATGAAATCAAATGACTTTATGTGTAATAGAGGGGGTGCCTAATGTATCATATGTCAGTGTTGTTGGTGGGTGCCTTCGTCTGAAAGGATACATTCTTTGTGGCTGGTGAGTTGCTGCTGGGCTGATGTCGTCTGCCTCATCGGATGATGTCTCCTTTCCCCCTTCTGCCGCCTCATTTTCATCCTCCAGTTCACTTGCAGACTTCCCGAATTTCTGTCCCCTTCATCACACATTTCCATGGGCAGTACATGTTCGCATTCTGGCTCTTGGTCTAATTCTCCTTCTGTTGCCCCTAATTGGCACTCATTCTCCTCAGCTTTTGGTTGGCTTTCTCTCTCTGTGCATTGTCGTCCAGCCTCTCCAGTAATCCTCATTCTCGGAATCCTCTTCCATCTCAGAATCCACTTGGTGTATGTCCTTTTTCCCCTTTTCCACTGTCACTTTTCCCCTTGATTGAATTTTACTCTTGTTCTGCTGGACATTGTCAACCGGTAGAAAGTCACAAGCCCTTAACATACATCCCATTTCTGTCGGGACTTATGCATCATTTGAGTTACAATGTATTGTTTTAGAGTTTGATTCCACTGCAGTGTTCTGTGCGCTTATTTATAGGCCACCTAATTTTGACAGTACTTTTATACGAGATTTTTGTGAATTTGTAACTCATATCTTGCCATCATATGATCAGCTGTTATTATTGGGAGATTTTAATATACATGTGTGCTGCCCAGGTCGACCCTTGGTCAGTGAATTTAGTAATATTTTGGAATCTTTTGGTTTTATGCAACATATAATTGGAGCAACTCATGTTCATGGTCACACTCTGGACCTTATTTTGACAAATGGTGTTGCTGTAAAAGATGTAAACATAGAAAATGTCTCCTTCTCTGATCACAGCCCTATTGTTTTTAATGTGCATACTGAGAATCCTGCAGTTATGGAAAAACATCTGGGCTATTACGCTCGATGTATAAACTCATCGATTCCTCCTCAGTTTAGTGAACTCTATCATTCTAACGCTATTGAAGGATCTATTTTGAATGCTGTTGAGTCTTCCATTGGGCCTGATGAACTGACTTCTCTTCTCTATACAAATTGTTCTAATATTTTAGATGTTATTGCACCTTTTAAGTTAAAGTCACCCAGGCAGAAATCTTATTATTGGCTCGACGACAATGCTCGCTCTCTTAGGCGGGCATGTCGTCAAGCGGAGAGGAAATGGAAACAGGATTCGTTAACTGTGTCTTGTGAGTTTTTCAAAGAATGTTTGTTTAACTTTCAGCTAGGTCTAAGTATTTTTCAGATTTGATTAATACACACTCTCATGGACCTAGAGTTCTGTTTTCCACGATTAATTCAATAATTAATCCAGGTTGTAAGTTTCATATGGAACCCTCAACTGAACGTTGTGAAAAAATTGTACAGTTTTTTTCAGAAAAAGTGTTAGCTATTCACTCCTCTTTTACCTTGCAGTCATCAGATCTGTCACTGTTTTCGCTGGCAAGTCCGGCTTCCTTTTCTTGTTTTCAAAATGTTTCTTTGAGGGAACTCTGTGATTTGGTCAATAAGATGAAGAAAACTGCCTCTTCGCTTGATGTCATTCCTTCTGAGATTATTAAGGCCTCTTTTTCTGAAATCGGGACTTCCATTCAGTCATTGATTAACTCGTCTCTAAGTGCTGGGGTAGTCCCGAAATGTTTTAAGCATGCTGTAGTTCAACCTTTGCTTAAGAAACAGGGTTTGGAGGAAAATTGCCTTGATAATTATCGGCCTGTTTCTAAGCTTTCATTTTTATCAAAACTTTTAGAGAAAGTTGTATATTCACAATTGATTTCCTTTTTAAATGCAGCTAAATTAACAGAACCTCTCCAATCTGGTTTCTCTGCCCATCATAGCACTGAGTCCGCTTTGCTTAAAGTATTCAATGACATTTTGCTTGCAGTGGATAGTGGTAAAAATTCAGTTCTGCTGCTTCTTGATCTAACAGCTGCTTTTGATACAGTTGATCATGATATTCTTCTCTGCCGGTTAGAAAATTTGTTTGGTATTGGGGGTATTGCTTTGCAGTGGTTTAATTCATATCTTAGAGACAGGTATTTTTCTGTAGAGTTAGGTAAGTTTTCTTCATCTGTTGCTCCTATTATCTGTGGAGTGCCTCAAGGATCCATTTTAGGGCCACTGCTTTTTAATTTATATATGTTTCATTTCATTTATATGCTGATGATACCCAGTTGTACATACCATTGAAAGCTGGTGATACCATTCAACCTTTATTGGCCTGCCTAGGAGATATCAAGAAATGGCTTTCCAATAGCTTTCTTAGACTTAATGAAAATAAAACGGAAGTAATTGTCTTTGGCCCCCCTAAGTTGAGAAGTGGTCTCATCAATGAGCTTGGCAAGCATTTCCCCTCAGTCTCCTCCCAGGTCAGAAATCTTGGTGTCATTCTGGACTCTGAACTTTGTTTAACTAAACAAATTAATACAGTTGTCAAGAACAGTTTTAATCAGTTACGGATAATCTCTAGACTGAAATCATTTTTAACTTTTAATGACCTGGAGAAAGTCATTCATGCTTTTATTACCTCCCGCCTTGACTACTGTAATTCATTATATTTGGGTCTTCCTCAGTCTTCCATTGCACGCTTGCAGATGGTACACAATGCTGCTGCAAGGCTGTTGACCGGGGCAAAGAAAACAGATCACATTACACCAGTTTTAGCCTCTCTTCATTGGCTTCCTGTCTATTTTAGAATTCAATAAAAAAAAATTGTTGTTTGTTTTTAAAGCTCTAAATGGTCAAGCCCCATCTTATCTCTCAGATCATCTTACTCCTGTTTCATCCTCCAGATCTCTAAGATCTTCTGATAGAGCTCTTTTAGTTGTCCCTCGATCACGCTTAAAAACGAAGGGTGATAGGGCTTTTTCTATTGTGGCCCCTCGTCTCTGGAACCAACTTCCACTGGACATTCGCCTTGCACCATCTATCACAACTTTTAAAATGAAGTTGAAAACATATCTTTATTCCCAGGCATTTTAAATTGAATTTTATCTATGTTCCATTGTTTTACTGTATAATCTGTTATGTTCTGTTTATTTTATGTTTATCTTAGACTATGTTCAGCGCTTTGGTCAGCTTTGCTGTGAAAAATGTGCTATATAAATAAATTTTACTTACTTACTTACTTACAAGGCAGCAAAAGGTTTCGGTGTAGGACCCTCGTTTCCCCTGGGCCATGTTCTGGATTAACCTCATACACTGGGCCGTCTGCATACTTCCTCTCGGTCACAACATGCACTCGATCCTCCCAGTATGACCGGAGTTTCACTGGACCACCTCTTTCTCCCCGATTTCTCACCAAAACTTTGTTTCCCAGCTGGAGATCTGCTCCATATATCTTCTTGTCATAGCCTTGTTTTGCTCTCCTCTGTTCTTTCTGAACTGTCCTTGATGCCACTTCATATGCCTCTTTCATGCGTTTTCTCCACTTGGCAGCATAATCACTAGGTGACACTCCACTCTCCCTTGGCTTCAGGCAAAACATTACATCAATGGGCAGCCTCGGGTGTCTGCCATACAGAAGGTAATACGGGGCATAACCTGTCAATTCGCTGCACGTACAATTATACGCGTGGACGACCTTGTTTAGAGAGCTCTTCCAATCAGCCTTGGCTTGACTCGGCAGGGATCTCAGCATTGACAACAACGTTCTGTTGAACCTTTCCACCTGCCCATATCCAGCAGGGTGGTATGGGGTCGTGTGGGAGTGTTAGATATCACAGATTACCTCCATGCGCTCAAACAGCTTGTTTTCAAATTCCCTTCCCTGATCGTGGTGGAGTTTAGTGGGGAACCCATATCTGAGAACAAAGTCGCCGAAGATCTTTTCTGCCACTGTTTTTGCAGACTTATTTTTGCAAGCGTACGCTTGGGCAAAGTGTGTAAAGTGGTCCATTAATACTAGGATGTATTCGTAGCCACCCTTGCAGCACTCCAGATGTAGAAAATCCACTGATACCAGTTCGAAAGGGTAAGTCGTCACTATATTGACCAATGGGGCTCTCGTCACTCTATTTGGACGCTTGCGTTTCAGACAGCTACACTCCTTGGTGACATAATGTTCCACATTAGCTTGCATGTGAGGCCAATAGAACCTGTCCCGGATGAGACTTAGTGTGCGCTCGACTCCCTGGTGACCCATCTCCTCATGAAGCTCCTTAAACACCAACTGGCGGTATTTTCTGGGCAGCACTGTCTGGGTACGTCCTGCCAATTGTCGACACAATAATTCTTCCTCATCCACATACAACCTGTTTCTCTGCCTATACAGAACAGTCAACTCATCGCGACCATCTCGTCCCACCAACCTCGGCCAACGTTCTGCTAGCACATACTCCCGCACCTTTCCAAGCACTGGATCTTTTTCTTGTGCTCCTTTCAATTCCTCTGGGGTCACTTTGGTCTCTTGTGTTGCTCCTTGCTCCTGCTCTGCCTTAGAATAAATTGCTGTTAAGACGGTTGGAATTGCTATTAAGACATCCAGGGCCTCTCTTCCTCCGGATTCAGGAGAAGTGCATCCATGACAGCAGCTATGACTCTTGGGCTAGCCTCTTGCGAACAGGTCTGCATGTAACTTTCCATGTCCAGAGGCATCCTTGACAGCCCATCAGCATCCCGGTGTACGCAGCCTGGTCTATATTTGATGGTAGAATTGTAGTCAGCCAACTCTGCAATCCATCTGTGGGTGGTGGCATTGAGCTTGGCCGTGGACAAAACATATGTCAGCGGATTGTTGTCCGTATAGACCACAAAGGAGGTTGCGTGATACAGGTATTCACGGAATCGTTCACAGATGGCCCATTTCATCGCCAAGAATTCCAGTTTCCCCGAGTGCAAATGGTAATTCTTCTCTGGAGCTGTTAGGGTCTGTGACCCAAAGCCAATGACCACCAGTCTACCTTTCTGCCTCTGATATAGTACTGCACCCAGTCCATCTTGCGACGCATCACAATGCAAGATGAAGGGCTGTTCAAAATCAGGGTAGCCGAAGATCGGAGGATGAAGCAAGAATTCAAGTAGTCGGTTGATGACATCCTGGTGTTTTTCTGTCCAATTTATAGGCCATCTGGAATGAAGTTGGGCTGGTTTTCGCCCTTTACCCTGACCCTTCTTACTGTTGTCCTTTTTAATGCTTGTCCTTTTCCCTGAAGGCTTCCCTGTTGACAATAGTTCATAGAGGGGTCTGGCAATTTGGGAAAAACTAGGAATGTACGTGCGATAGTATGACAGGAACCCCAGCAATTGTTTCAGATCTCTGACCGTCTTAGGCTTACGGTCCCTTGGTGCTTGTACGGGTGCAATTTCCTTGGGGTCCATAGTGTATCCCGCTCTAGAGACTATTTTCCCAGGAACTTTACCTCAGCCCTGAACAATGCACACTTCTTGGCTTTAAGCTTCACTCCATGGGCTTGGTAGCGGCGTAGCACTTCCTTAACATCACAGAGGTGCTCCTCAAATGTCTTGCTATGTATGAGGTTATCATCTAAGTATGGAAGGCAGGTGTCATCCCTGAGTCCCACCAAACACTCCTCCATACTGCGCTGGAACTCGGCAGGGGCAGAGGACAGCCCAAAGGGGATCCTGACCCATTCATATAGGCCCCACGGTGTTATGAAAGCTGTGTATGGTCGACTGTCCTCCTCCACAAACCCCTGATGATACGCCTTCCCCTGATCCAGAAACCCGAAAACCATGTACTTCCACATAAACTGTTTAGCATGTCCTGCACCCGTGGGATGGGGTGACGATCTGGGATGGATTTGTGGTTGAGCTCCCGGTAATCTATACAGAGACGTAGATTTCCGTCTTTCTTTCGGACACAGACAACTGGAGATGCATAGGAGGAACGAGACTTTTGAATCCATCCTTTATTCAAGAGGTCTTCCACATATTCTTTCACCTCCTTGTGTATAGGTTTTGGTACGTAGTCGGAAAAGAGTGGATTGCCCACTTCAGGTTGGTGGAGAGTTCCTGCCTCAAGTGGAGGAGTTCAGGTATCTTGGGGTCTTGTTCACGAGTGAGGGAAGGATGGAACGTGAGATTGACAGACGGATCGGTGCAGCTTCTGCAGTAATGCGGTCGCTGTACCGGTCTTTCGTGGTGAAGAAGGAGCTGAGCTGTAAGGCAAAGCTCTCGATTTACCGGTCAATCTATTTCTACTCTCACCTATGGTCATGAGCTGTGGGTCACCGAAAGGACAAGATCCCGGATCCCGGATACAGGCGGCCGAAATTAGCTTTCTCCGTCGGGTGGCTGGGCGCTCCCTTAGAGATAGGGTGAGAAGCTCGGTCACTCGGGAGGAGCTCAGAGTAGAGCCGTTGCTCCTCCACATCGAGAGGAGCCAGCTGAGGTGGCTCGGGCATCTATTTCGGATGCCTCCTGGACGCCTTCCCAGGGAGGTGTTCCAGGCACGTCTCACCGGGAGGAGGCCCCGGG
This sequence comes from Carassius auratus, assembly GCF_003368295.1. NCBI lineage: Eukaryota > Metazoa > Chordata > Actinopteri > Cypriniformes > Cyprinidae > Carassius > Carassius auratus. The sequence continues at coordinate 34,366 of NW_020528035.1, read as the reverse complement.
GAAGACCTAGGACACGCTGGAGGGACTATGTCTCCCGGCTGGCCTGGGAACGCCTCGGGGTCCCCCCGGAAGAGCTGGAAGAAGTGGCTAGGGAGAGGGAAGTCTGGGCATCTCTGCTTAGACTGTTGCCCCCGCGACCCGGCCCCGGATAAGCGGAAGATGATGGATGGATGGATGGATGGACATACGTACGCTTTACTGGTGTCGTGTCACTCAACCTGATTCTCATTTGGAGTGACGTGATGCACCCCACATAATTTTCATCCATTGAAAATGCTGCACACTCCTCCCTCAGCAGCTGTTTAACTTTTCTCTGTTGCTCAGGAGTGAGATGGTCAATTGACACTGGGTGGGTCCCACAGTTTTCTATTAGTATCCTGTCCAGTGTTGTCACTCTTGTTCAGATCCTTCACCTCACAGCTTATCATGTCCTTACCTTCAGTGACCACTACTCCCGCCGCCACAACATCCTCCCCAAAGTCATTCAAGCCTGACTTCACTGTAGCGGGTTTGGCGTCTGCTGGATAAATGGACCTGACTTGCTGAACTCGTCCTAGTACAGTGCGGGGAGCAAGCATAATGTCCACATTGCTGATGCTGGTAACTGGGATGTGAACTTTAGTCCAGTTTCTCTTCTGAAGACTGATTACCATCTTAGTTACATCAAGTCCCTCAGGCCACTGTGGAATAACTTCAGGTTCAAACAGGACTTCCTGTCTTGAAACAATAGGACCAGCTCTCACTCTGCATTTCACCGCTTTCGTCTGTCCAGCTGCAACTACAGTAGTAATCCGTCCAATTTTCACAATTCCTTCTTTTACTACATGGTCCTTATCCTGCATCATTTTAATCAATACGACAGCTTTTTTGCAGTCACATGAGAAAGCTTCCTTTACCACTTCTGGAATGATATCAGGGTGCAGCTCCATTCCCTTTTTCACTAGCTGTTGAATAACATTATAACCAATAATTGGAGGCTGCCCCACGCCTGGCTCACTGGAGAGAAGCACAGGTACCAGGAGTTCAGCCTGAGCCCCTCTTTTTGGCCCAAGTTGAAACTTCAACTCCACCCATCCCGAGAAGGGTATATCAGTTTGGTTGGCTGCTCGGCCAATAAGGGTTTCACCTTCGTCCAGCAGCTCACTTAGTTTGCGTGTCGCAATGTAGGGAAAGCAAATATTCTTCCATTCCTCATTGATGATGGTCACCTGCGACCCTGTGTCCAAGAGTGCCTGCACGGGCACGCATTCAAAGAAACAGTCAACCATACATCTAGGACCAATGAGGTTTTCCAATCTTGGATGTCGTTGAAAAGGTATGTGGTTGGTGTAGGTGGTAGCTCTAGCATGCTCTGTTTTTCCTCTTTGTTCTAACTCCGTCTCCAGCTGTTTAATCAGGTGCTCTTGAGTTTTCTCTTGTTGGTCGCAATAACTCGGAAGGGAGGTTGAGTTGTCTGGTCTCATGGAATGAACAGATATTTTTACATCGCTTCTGCCCTCTGCTGAATTCTTTGGCGCTCTACAGCCCTGGGCAGCATGACCCATGACTCCACATCTGAAGCAGTGGTCGCATCGATCCTCTTCTCCTTTCTCCTGAACTTCCTCTCTCAAGAGTTTAACCATATCATATAATTCTAGGTCTCTCCGCCCCTCCGCCGCTGGTGTCTCTCTGCTTCCCCGTTTGACAATATCACTTGACTGTTCCTTAACCAACACTTTGGCTGTCATTTCACCCGGCGTGCATGGATGAACCTGCATTTCTGGACACAATTTGTGTATTTTTGCCACTTTACTTCCAGTGTTCTTCTTTTGTTTATTAAGTCTTTCTGTTTCATCACCGGCGGCTTCATTCATTTTGTTTATCAACATATCATCTGATATTTTTGAATCGTCCAGGTATGGCCTCATCTGAAATTTAATATGATCGCTGATCAAACCTGTGCCAACAGAGCGTAGAAACTTCTTCTGTATGTGATCTGTACTGAAATATTCACCACCTTCTTCACAAGTTTTTTCTTTTAGCTCAATGGCTCTACAAAGGAAAGCTTGTGGTGATTTGTTGGTGCTTTGAGTGATGTTCAACAATTTGTAGTACAGATCTGTAGAACTGTCCTCCTTGAAATGTCCCTTCAATATTGTTTTCAACTGTGAAAAAAGTGAGATCTCTTTTTATTTCCAGCATATTGCGTAAACTCAATCCTGGGCTGATAGCTTTTATTACTGCTTCAATAATTTCTGCTTCACTGTGGCCTCTTCTCAGCCCTTTGTCAATCTGGTGCATCAAATTAGTGAATGACAGTTTATCTTTTTGCCCACTCTCTCCAATCTGACCGCACGCAGACTTTGAAATCCCTTCTCACAGTGACTTCAGGGGCTATGCCAATAAATTAATGCTGTTCTTGAGGCTGATTTTTCACTTTTATTTTTCCCATTTCATCTCTCCCCATCCCCATTCTCGTTTTCACTCTGCGCCTCCATGAACGACAACATTGAACACAAATAGTGCTTCGCCACGTCTTCCTCCTCCCTCTCAAGCGCGGCATCAATCGACTCGGTAATATTTCTGATAAGTGCGCGCCTAGTAGAGACATTTGCGGTAGGGATTTTGTTACAATCACATACCTCCTTCACTTGGTCGAGCGCCAACAGCCAAAGTCTCTCGGTTACCCGTTCGGCTAGAGCTTCCAGATCATCTCACGCTCCTAATATACATCCGCTTACCCGGCCGAGACTCTCCGCTCTCTCGCGTACTCACAGTGATCCTTCGGCTTGCACTTCGTCTCGCACTCCGGCTCGCACTTCTTACAAAACCCATAATTTGATGGGTTCGTTTAATCTGGTTCACTGCACGGCATTTATTCACATTAGACAAAACTTTGCGTGCGTTCACAATACTACAAAAAACACTCTTCTTCTGCGTCTTCTCCGCGCCCGCCCCTGTCTTCTGGGGGCGCCCTCTCCTGTAAGATCGCTATAACAACATGCCTACTTGAGCATCACTCAATATAAATTAATGCATTTGCACCAACCTCGATTTAAACACATTTCCTGCATTAACTCCATTAACTCCAAATTTAGAGTACATATGAACTAAGTGAACAATAAAAGAAATAAAAATAAAATAAAGACATTTGGGGGGCGTACTCTTTCTCTAAACATTAACATCAACGTTCCAGGGAATATTATTCTAAGCCCCACACATACAGTAATTCACAAAATTGATTAAAGACAGTGACAGGCAGCACTCATCTTAACTAAATATCAGAGTGAGTGACAGAGATACAGTAGAAACATTATGTGTGATTTTGTATTAAATAATGACCCAGATTGTGAAATACATTTATTAGCCTTAGATTAAGGGAAGCACAACTTGGGAAATGAGAGCATCCAAGGTGAAAGCTATGGATTTATTTTAAATATTTGTAATGTTCTTTAATATTATCCATAGTTTTTTTGTGGTTATTTTTTTTTTTAAGTATCGGTTCAGGCAATGTTTAGACGCCGGTACCATTTTAAAAGTATTGAAAAGGCACTGGACCCTACTTAAAAGTTATTATTTCTCACTGGCTTATTTACCAAATGGGTGCTTTCTGTTCGTCCTCCACAAATTAAGCTACTGTAGGTAGTTCGGTAGTGAGATGTTTTAATAAATTATTGTTGGCGATTGATGACGCAATTGACAATGTTGTGATAACTAGGCTATACCAACTTTGTAACTCGTTACCCCCAACACTGAACATAGCAGACATATGTAACGAATACAGGAAACTATCAATCAAGAAGGTATCAGGATTGAGTTATTTTTCATTTTTAGTTTTTGATTAATCACTTGGATTAATCATTCATTTTAATAGCACTATAATGTTTATTGTAAATAGACAACTATACAAGGGTAATTGTTACTAAGCCTGCACCAGTGTTCTTGTCGATTGCCCTCACAGATTCCTGCAGCTAAGCTTGGATGTACATTTACATTCAATTAAAGGTTATTGATATCTCTAGTCCTTTAATGTATCTGCATTGTACTAAAGTGCGTTCATTTTCAATGGGCATATATGCGGCTAAAAGAGGTAGCCTAGTGCATCCCAAATTTTTCAACATGAACATTTTAATATAACATTATAGTCATTATGGCCTATGGCCTTTAGAAAAAACTTTTTTTTGAGGAGGGGTAGTGTTTTTTACTGTATTGTAAAAAATGTAGCCATTTTTTTTCCTTACATTACTTTTACTTTTATACTTTAAGTAGTTTTTTAAACCAGTACTTTTACACTTTTACTTGAGTAAAAAGCTTGAGTTGATACTTCAACTTCTACAAAAGTCCTTTTAAACCCTAGTATCTATACTTCTACTTGAGTAATGAATGCCAATACTTTTGACACCACTAATTTATATAGCGCTTTAAAAAAAAAAGATTTTGTCAAAGCAACTGAACAACATTAATTAGGTTTCAATAATGCAAAATGACAGTTCATCATTGAATATGTATACTTCAGTACTGTAGTACATTATAAAACACAGTATGCAATAACATATTGAGTGTAAATTATCATATATAAATTTTATCAGATGAATGCCATGGCATTATTGGGACAAAAACGTCTCAGGTTACTTATGTAACCACGTATAGTGGCAACTGCTCTTCTTTAGACCGTAAAGCTCTTCAGAGAGTGGTGAGAACAGCAGAGCTCGTCATTGGACATTCGACCCCAGCCTTACAGGACATCTATCAAACTCGCTGCTTGCAGAAAGGACCACAGCATCATCAAGGATATTACTCACCCTGCTCATCACATGTTTGCCACACTGCCATCTGGCAGACGCTTACTATCCATCTGATCACAGACAACCAGACTGAAGAACAGCTTTTATCTTCAAGCCATCAGACTACTTAACAGCCAGCTATTCTTCATCTAAAACCAGAATACATGCTGCTCTTAAGTTTATTTTTATTGTACTGACACTTTTATATTCTTTCATGTAGCTCTGTGACAATCTACAATGACATTTTGGACACTGCTCTACTCGGAAATACGAAATCAAAATACGTGCTGCTCTTAAGTTTACTTATTGCATCTGCACTGCTACTTAAAATTTTCTTTAATCTAGCTCTGCGACACTCTACAGTGACATTTTGGACACTTCTCTTCCCCGATGTTCTTATATCAGTACCTCAGTACCTCATAACTCTTAACAGTGTCTACCTTTATTGTATCTGTTACTGACACTTATTTATATTTAATGCTCTGTCTGTTCACTGTAGAGACATTGAGTCCCCTAGCGGTTGCTATGGGTCTTGTTTGTTTTCTGAGAAACTACTGCACCTACTGGTAACCTGTTTGACATGGAGCAATAAAAATATACCAAAATCCTTGATTATTCTGGTTAGTCACATTGTACTGCTATTATTTTGAACAATACTGTACATAGGATTTTAGAAAGAACACAAATTGCTTAATGTGCAATCTTACCACAGTGTGGATTTTAGAAAGTGCACAGGGACTTTGTGTGCACACTGTAACATGGATTTTAAAGATACCATTTTAAGGGGCCCTCGTGGCAGTCTAAAGGAGCAGCCCATAGCTGGAAATGGTGCATCCCAAGAACAATTTATTTGAGAAGTCATCAACTCAATCTATGGTGTAATGCTGAGGGAGCATAACACCTAGCTCTCAGCCAAAAGAGGGAGGCTTAACCTACAATCGGTCCATCAGAAATCCTGAAGGGTAAATGTATTGAAATTGCTGGTGCATCAGGGAGGCAGAGGAAGGCCCAGGTTAGCCAGATGTTGCTTATTCCAGGTCTTCTTGGAAATCAGAGAACTCAACTCTCCACGTGAAAGGAGAACTCCTAATTCAGAAAAGAGTTAGCGTGCTCATAGGCAATTCTCCGAGAAAAGAAAAAACATGGTAGGCTATTGTCACAAAGTTCTTGTTTGGCAAAATTATTAGCAATTTTGTATCTTAAGTCAAGTTAAGTTACAACAAGTTCAATGAAACATCTTTATTGTATTTCTATGGGCAGAGGAGAATAGTTATACCAAAAAGAAACTAAGAAAACACAAATTTAACATTCATAAAACTGTATACAATGTAATGCGCATGTTAGTGGGGTTATAGGGCTATCTAGTGGTCACTGTTTTTTTGGGGGGTGTTTTTTGGCTCAAATGCGCGTGGATCGCAAGTTGTGTGTGTGTGGATTGGGCAAAGCTTAAAGGACGGAATGAAAGTCTCAAAATTAAAATTAATCAAATAGAATCGCTTTACAAGAGACCTGGATGAATGCACAAGCGTCGCCTGATCCATAAATGCACATTTTAATCCCTACATGCACAAATTATGATAATTTTTAATACAAACTATAACATTTGTATTTACAAATATGTCTCCATTTGAACAAAATGCTGCACATTAATGCAATTCTTTACTCTGCAGACACCTGTTGAAAAGCATTTGTTTCAGTGAAATGAAGCACATTCACAATTTTTTCAAATCGTGTACACGTTAATGAATTGCACTGGGCCTTATTCGTTAGTAATTGTGTGTGTATGGGACATTAAATGCTGTAGCCTAAACTGCGAAAACGAAGTCTCAAAATCCAAATGAACCGAACAAGATCGACTCGAACTAGACGTCAATTAATGCACGCTGGATTAGAAGGGGTAACCCAACAGGGCCCATTAAGAGACAGTCCACTGGTGCAGCTGGACAAGGTCTGATAGAATCTGAAGAAATAATGTTTTAAAGCTTGATGAAGAGAGTGCAAGTTGCTGCAGCTGCGAGGAGGACAGTGATGCACGCGTACAGGAGTAATTGACAGTTCGCGGCACTGTGTACAAAAAATAAGTTTAAGCTCATTAGCGTTAGCGTTACAGAAAGGTCTGATTTACGCACTGTTACAACAGTCAAAATTTACAATGACATTTGAGTTCATGAGTTTAATGTTGTTGTTTCTTGTGGCAGACCAAAGAGTAATGACAGACCGTTGATCTTTGAATAAACATGTGTTTAGTTAAGGTTTGAAATTCATTATCTTTTATTATAGGCTACGAAGTCTAATATCATAAGCCCCCCCATCCCGTCACCCGACTGAACAACAACAACAAAAGACTGCAGCTGTATTGCTCCAAGTTCATTCATTGCACATGCAATAATGTAAGCTAGGGAAGAGAAGAAACATTTAAGAAAAGAAAAGAAAACATTCTAAGCATATTATCTTTTATATAACTATTAGTACAACACTAGTCAGGCTTCACAAGTTAAGTGAGAGTCCTTTCACATAATGCACAATTTTTGCTTAAAATTTTCTTTACATCATATTAAGACTGGACTGAACCAAACACCAAAAAGGCCTATGAATTTTGGGTGGAACATTAGAGGATTGTTGGATATTACCTCTTTTACATCCAGACTGCATCATCATACAACAACATACTGTGTCAAAGGGATATGATGTGAAACCAGCAATAATAGTGACTGTGTGAGCAATCATCCAGCTGACAAAAATAAACACAGATATTTTATACTAAAATAACAAAAACTTGATGGGGTAATTGTTAATGAACCTATAGCTGGATGGTCAAATAGTAAAATAATCTTCATATTTCCACAAGAAGATCAACAGCACTTCTCATCTTCCCTTCCTCCCTGACTGTACAGCACAATTTCACCATCCAGTTAGGTTCATTAACAATTACCCCATCAAGTTCAGTCAGCAGTCTTCTGCCATTATCAAGAGTACCGCTATGCAGGGGTCACAGAGAATTCTTGGATTTAATCAAAAATATTGTAAATTATGTTCTGAAGATAAACAAAGATCTTATGGGTTTGGAACGACATGAGGGTGAGTAATTAATGACAGAATTTTCATTTTGGGGTAAGAACGTAGCAGCATAATTGGTCATCACACCTCTCTTCATCTTCAACTTTACTTTACCTTAATCCCTCTCTGTTCCAACTTGCTCTAATTTGAAAGATGTCTTAAGTCTGGGCAACTTTGTAGTGGCACACGTGTCATACTGGAAGGAAGAAAGGTTGCAAAACATCAATATTTCTGTCATGATGACTCTTGGAATGTTTAGCATGGTAACGTTACTGTGTTTGGTTCTGGCAAGTACAGAGACTTACGTCTGTCAATACATCCACAACATGCTGCTGTGAGCATGTAAGACAGGTTGCTGTCTTACGTGCAAAATATATGCATGCAAAATATATGAATAACCCCATAGCACACGTGATTACCCCATAGCAGATCTATACAGAACAGGTGGAGTTGGGGAAGGTGGAGGGATCCTGAAGCATTAACCAATGTTGAGCAGCTAGCTCATTGGCTACCGATACAGGAATGTGTCAATCAGCTGTGACATGTGATAATGATGCCATTATGTCAGACTGAGTTAGACCTATTGGACTAAGCCATCTAGATTTCCATGCCAGATTTTTGTAGTTAGTTTGGAGACCTGAATACTTCTAAAGTTATTTACATAGAGTTTTCAGGGTCCAAGAACTCAAAATCCCTATTGTTTTCCTAATGGTCATGTTTAATACATTAACATTTAGTAGACACTTTTATCCAAAGTGACTTACAAATTAGGACAATGGAAGCAATCAAAATAAACAAAAGAGCAATGATATATGGTAAGTGTTATAGCAAGTCTATACAAGTTTCAGTTCGCTTAATATAGTACACATAGCAAGTTTTTTTTTAATTATATAATAAATAAAAAGAAAACACAATAGAAAAAGAATAGAGCACGCTAGTGTTAGAGTCTTTTTTGCTTTTGCTAATTGTATAATAAATACAAAGGAAAGGAATAGATACAATATAAAACGTATAGAGAACCAAGTGTTATTTCTTCTTCTTATTATTTTTTTTTTTAAAGCTGTTAGTAAATAGCACAAAGCACTGAAAGTGCTTGCTTTTCATAAGGATGATGATTATTTTTTTGTCGTAGCACTTCTGTAATTAAATAAAAATGAGTGTTGTTTGATCATGGGCGCTGATCACATTGATGGCAGCAGAAAGTATGGCACTGACAACAGACTTTGAAATAGCAGATTTAACCTTCATCTGAATTACTGGAATGACTTTTTCAAGTCCATGGATACAGCCTAGGGTTGCTCACCCTCATGTCGTTCTAAATCCATAAGACCTCCGTGCGTCTTCGGTACACAGTTTAAGATATTTTAGATTTAGTCCGGGAGCGTACTGTCCCTGCATTGAAAGTGTGTGTACGGTATACTGTCCATGTGCAGAAAGGTAATAAAAAAATCTTCAAAGTAGTCCATGTGACATCAGAGGGTCAGTTAGAATTTCTTGAAGCATCGAAAATACATTTTGGTCAAAAAATAACAAAAACTACGATTTTATTCAGCATTGTCTTCTCTTCCGGGTCTGTTGTGAGTGCGTTCACTGCAGTGGAGTGATATCCGGTTTGTGAACGAATCATTCGATTTAACTGGTTCATCTTAGTGAACCGGTTGAACCAGTTCACCGAATCAAACTGAATCGTTTGAAATGGTTCGCGTCTCCAATGAGCATTGATCCACAAATTAATTAAGCTGTTAACGTTTTTTTATGTGGTTGACACTCCCTCTGAGTTAAAATAAACCAATATCCCAGAGTAATTAATTTACTCAAACAGTACACTGACTGAACTGCTGTGAAGATAGAGAACTGTAGATGAACAATGAGCCGAGTCAGATAACGAACGAAAGATTGACTCGTTCTCGAGTTAGTTGGTAGTTAGCTAATGTAATAATAGCTAAACTAGCCGGTTGTATCAGCGATTTCAGGCCCAAAAAAGGCCCAAATATAAATTATAACATTCATCTAATCTTTCCTAACGATCCGCTTAGCAGGCCGTCAAAAAAAAAAGAACGCATTTCTTGCAGGGGCCAAATGTTTATAGTAAAGACCCCAATATTTTGTTACCTTGTCTTTCTCATAGAGCAAAACAATTAATCAGAAAAACAAATGTGAATAAGATCGCTGCCGCGATTACCTAATCATGAAAAGTGCATATTACAGTATATATATGTTTTTTTTGTTTGTTTGTTTGTTTGTTTGTTTTTTTTTTTTTTGCATTAAAGGTACTCAGGACGTGCTTTTGCAGCATTGAGCATTGTAGCCATGTAGACATGTCTGTTGAATGCATTGGCCAATCAGAGACGTGCAAATGAGTCGCTGTGCTGAAGATGTGTTTTGCGCGAGCTCACCGAGTTCTACACTTTCACAAACCTGTCATTATTATTGGCAATAAAGTAAAGATGCAAATAAGAGATTCACTGCAAAATATTTTATATTCTTGATGCTGCTCTGATGCACTCCCATTAGGACAATGCACCGCTCTGTTTTTCATTTTGGGGTAAGAACGTAACTCTGGTTGATACACGTGACCGAACAGAAAACACTGCTGCTACTCCTGCCTGCCCCAGATGACACTTCACCAGTCAAATCTAGATGCAGCTGTCACAGAACATCCCACAGACAAAGTTAGATAGCTTATTATTAAATATCACAGTCATCAGTCGCGGTGTCCGGTAGCACGCAATCTATTATAGTAGAAGAATAAAGTATGGTGGCAATTAGGTAAAAGTGTAGAACTGTGTTTGCTTATGTGCATAAATAGGAGTGTGAACAGTGAGATGTTAAAGCAGGTGAAAAGCGTTTGGTCAATGGTAAATATTGACCTATTGTGCATCTTATTGCCGAGCCCGCCTTGATATAATGACTGACAGATAGGGGACGTGATCAAGTCAAGAGTACATTTTAAAATCATCGTGGGGTATTTAATGAAAATCCAATTCAAAAGTCTTATGTGTAAGTATCAATGCACTTTAAAGATTTAAATAACCATGTTGCTACCCTTTTGCTGCACCTTTGTCTCAGAATATATGTAAAAATTCACAATGCATTTTGCTACAATTATCTTGCGGTAGCATGATAAAAATGCAATCTCAAGTGTCCTACCCATAAAGTCTAAATGCATTTAGGAAAAATGGCAATTAAATTATAATGTTGCTACAGTTTTTGCTTGGACATGCTAAACAATCAATTTGGGTAATTCAATTTCCTTTAATTTTGCAACTTATAAAGCTCTAAAATATGTTTTTAATGTACATATTAAAACTAGTGTAGGAAATGGCAAATGTAAATCAAATAACTGAATTTTCATTTTGCACTAAATGTTGCACATACAGTATATATGGGAAAATGTAAATTTATATAAAGAAATGCATTGCCATTTTGCAAATTATATTTCAAAATCTCTGGTCCTGTTTTGCAGTTTCATTTATGCTTGCAAAAACACTGCTCAAACTTTGCAATGGGTTGTTCTCAGTTATGATATTTTAAAACACATTGAACTAAAATGAAAAGTAAAATAAAAGAAAAAAGTTTCAATGAAAAGCCTTGAAAATTAACATTCCAATAAATTGACCTTAGAAATTGTTACTTTTTAGATTGTTTTCATAACAATTAGCCTTTAACCATTAACCATTAGCATAATCGTGTTGATTATGATCTGTTGCTGTGTGGTGTCATCAATATGCAGGGTGCGGGTTGGGGGTAGTCTCATATTTTTGATCGATATTATAATATGGAGATACATTTCTATAGCTATGACTAATTTTACATTGTAATACTGTCTGCCCCTAGAGGGGGTGTTACTATTTATATTACTAGCCCATATGAACAAAATAAAATAAATAAATATGGACCAAAATAAATAAACTAGAATGCCCGCACAGACAAAGGAGTGTCTAAAACGCACATGCATGTTGAATGATAATGTCTGCTTTAACTTAATGCTCTTTAACTTAATATAAGAAGTTGACTGATTGACAACATGAACAACCTTGAAAGAGTGCACGGTTGTGTGAAAAAGATGCTTGTGGAAGATGCATTCATTTCTATTGCAATAATATAGCTCCTGGCACATTTTTATTTAATAATCATCATTTATCCAGCTAATTTTTATTATAAGACAAAGTTATGCAGCATCATTAAGAGCATGATATAACAACATTGGATAAGAACCAAGATGGACAGACGTGTGAAATATATAATTCATATCTACTTCATAAAAATGCATGTTACACGTACGAAGAGTAATTATGCAATTTTGTTGTAAAGCGTAGCTAAAGGAGCAGCAGCTGATTCTTTCTATGGGACAACAGCAGTCTCTGATATCGCAGCGGCAATTCCACCAGCCAAAAAGTCCTGGGCAAATGAAAAAACAGTCTCACTCATTGTCCATGGCAAATTACCTAATTTATAGATGGTCAATGACTTTTCTAAGGCCCTGATATGGACAAGATATGGGCCCAGGTGGAGGAAACCCGACCTCTGTTCAGAAATACTTGATGTCTGTGATAGACTATTCAGTTGCACTGCCTTCCTGGAAAAAACAGTTAGACCAGAACTAGTCAACCAACATTATACGCACCTGGGTGATCAGGTGTTCGAGTACCCACAGGAATGGCAGAGCAACCACAGAAAAATCATGTGATAGGCTGTGCTCGAAATGGCATACTTGCTTACTGCCCAGTACACATTGCATACTGCCCACTGTTTTTTTAAAGAATAATGACTGAAACAGTAAACAATAAGCAATAAATGTTTCAGAATAGTGTGCTACAGTGTCATCACATGACAAACACTGAACATTAATTCAGCACAGCTGTGGAGGCTGTTATCTTGCAAATAAATGGGCTAACTGTTCTTTTTGAAATCTTGTTAATAAGTTAGTATACTTTGTAGTAGTAAACAATAATGGTACACTGCCCAATATAACTCATTTCATAATTGCTCTACTTTACATATTGGACAGAACTTAATCAACACTAAGATATCTTTAACTGAACAATTATATTTTTAGCAGTCGAAAAAACAATATAAAAATATCAGCATTTTCCTTAGTAACAGGTGTGTAAATTAGATGGCAGATATTAATAGTTCAGTTACTGTAGTACATTATAAACCAGTATGCAATAACACTGAGTGTAAATGATCATATATACATTTTATCAGATGAATGCCATGCCACTTTATTAGGACAAAAACGTCTCAGGTTACATATGTAACCATGTATGGTATGGAAAATGCTCTTCTTTCCACTGTAAAGTTCTTCAGAGAGTGGTGAGAACAGCAGAGCTCATCATTGGGCATAAAATTCCAGCCTTACAGGACATCTATCAAACTCACTGCTTGAGAAAGGACCACAGCATCATCAAGGATCACAGCATCATCAAGGATCCTGTGATCATATGTTTGCCACACTGCCATCTGGCAGTCGCTTACGATCCATCCGATCACGGAAAACCAGACTGCAGAACAACTTCTATCTTCAAGCCATCAGACTACTTAACAGCCAGCTATCCTTCATCTAAAACCGGAATACATGCTGCTCTTAAGTTTATTTTTATTGTACTTGCACTGCCACTTTTAATATTCTTTCATGTAGCCCAGCAACACGCTACAGTGACATTTTGGATACTGTTCTACCACAGTATTCTTATACCAATACCTCTTATACTGCTTATAACTCTTAACACTGTCTACCCTTATTGTATCTGTTACCGCCACTTATTTATATTTAATGCTCTGTCTGTGTTTATTGTTCTGCCTATGTTCACTGTAGAGACACTGCGTCTCCTACCTTCACAGTGTGACTGGTGTCTGAAGCATATCTAAAATGACAATAACATTGGCCAGCAGAGCCTGTGATGTCATCACTCTGCCTGATCACAGTATAAAAGGCGCCAGGAGAAAATATCATCCGCTTCTTCATCTGAAGTTTGCATCCGAAGTATGGCAGGGAGACTAGAGGACGCAGTGTCTCATTCCCTAGTCATGGAACCATGGTTACATATATAACCTGAGATGTCCCAGGAAACTTTGAACAGCATCTTCTAGGGGTTGCTATGGGGAATGGTATACCCATGCCATCATGCTGAGGGAAGTGCATCCCAAACAACAGGTGAGCATTACAGTAGGTGGACAACCTAAATGGGTATTACCGCCGCAGCTGCGAGTTGCGTGTTAAAATAATTTGCGAAACTACCGCCAGGTGGCGCAAAGGTACGTATAGTGAACGGAATGTCATTGTAAAATGAGTTAAAAGGAGGAAGTAAAACAGCAATTATAAAACATTATGATATAACATTATAACACCTTTAAAAAATATTATTTTATTTTTTTTTACAGTGAGTTAATTTCAAAACGTTATATAATCTTAGGCTACAGTCTACTCATCAAAAATTAAAAGAAGACCTTTACACAAAGGATCATATGCATGCTATAGTTATTAAACAGTGAATAAATCTAAGGCCTATGTGTGTGTGCGTGTATATATTATATTATATTATATTATATTATATTATATTATATTATATTATATTATATTATATTATATTATATTCTTTGCTAAATTCTTGGTTTAAAAAAAAATCTCCAGGTTCCATATGCAGAGCGAAATGAGAATGGTCCAGCATTTAGCAATAATTATTATTAACTCAGTTATTATTCTTGATTTTTTTTAAACTGCTAATTCATTTATGCCGTATGTGTGACCAAAAATTTTGTATTTTCTGTTTCAGCTGTTTGATTGCACTGGTGCCTCGTGCACATATTCATTAGAAACAGCAGTCATTCGGCGCGAGCAGCGGTCCACTTTGGCATATTGCTCATAATGATTTTTTTCAGTCGATACTGAAACGCAGTTAACTACAAAGCCTATTTTACCTCATGAATAATAGTTAAGCTTCAAGCTTATATTTATTCATGAGAATTATATATTTTTAATTCTTGTTTTGTTCTGATAAATTTGTTAAATTTAAAGGATTTGTTGTAAAGTCAAGGGAACTAAAAATATCCTTTTGGTACATTATAACATTATTAGGCCTGCCGTTATTATTTCTAAATGTAATAAAAGGCAACTTATATATTACATTTACATTACATTTATTCATTTAGCAGACGCTTTTATCCAAAGCGACTTACAGATGAAGACAGTGGAAGCAATCAAAAACAACAAAAATCAAGCGACGTTCACTTGCAGAACGTAAGCTTCTAGAGGGCACATAAGTCTGAAGTAACAAATTTAGGTAAATGGGTGCAGAGCCAGTGGTAGTTTTGTAAGCAAACATCAATGCCTTGAATTTTATGCGAGCAGCTATTGGAAGCCAGTGCAAATTGATAAACAGAGGTGTGACATGTATTCTTTTTGGCTCATTAAAAATTAATCTTGCTGCTGCGTTCTGAATTAATTGTAAAGGTTTGATAGAATTGGCTGGAAGACTTGCCAAGAAGGCATTGCAATAGTCCAGCCTGGACAGAACAAGAGCTTGAACAAGGAGTTGTGGAGCATGTTCTGAAAGAAAGGGCTTGATCTTCTTGATGTTGAATAAAGCAAATCTGCAAGATCGGACAGTTTTAGCAATGTGGTCTGAGAAAGTCAGCTGATCATCAATCATAACTCCAAGGCTTCTAGCTGTTTTTGAAGGAGTTATGGTTGATGTGCCTAACTTGATGGTGAAATTGTGATGGAACGATGGGTTTGCTGGAATCACAAGCAGTTCTGTCTTGGCAAGGTTGAGTTGAAGGTGATGGTCCATCATCCAGGAAGAAATGTCTGTTAGACAAGCTGAGATGCGAATAGCTACCGTCGGATCATCAGGATGGAATGAGAGGTAGAGTTGAGTGTCATCAGCATAGCAGTGGTATGAAAAGCCATGTTTCTGAATGGCAGAACCTAATGATGCCATGTAGACAGAGAAGAGAAGTGGTCCAAGAACTGAGCCCTGAGGCACCCCAGTAGTTAGATGTTGAGACTTGGACACCTCACCTCTCCAAGATACTTTGAAGGACCTAAGTTACTAAAACCATTGAAGTGTTGTTCCTGAGATGCCTTTCACCAGTAGCGTTGATAGGAGGATCTGGTGGTTAACCGTGTCAAAAGCAGCGGACAGATCAAGCAGGATAAGTACCTAAGATTTGGATTCTGCTCTTGCCAGTCTTAGAGCTTCAACAACTCAGAGCAAGGCCGTCTCCGTTGAATGTCCACTTCTGAAGCCAGATTGGTTGCTGTCAAGGATATTGTTGTGTGTGAGAAATGTAGAGCTCGTTCAAGTGTTTTTGCAATAAAAGGAAGAAGGGAAACTGGTCTGTAGTTCTCTAAAAGAGATGGGTTGAGGTTGGGTTTCTTAAGTAGTGGAGTTATACGTGCCTCTCTAAATGATGAGGGAAAAACACCAGTGTGGAGGGAAGTGTTGATGATGTGAGTGAGTGCAGGTACAACTTCAGGAGAAATGGCTTGAAGGAGATGAGATGGAATTGGATCAAGCGAGCAAGTTGTAGGGTGATTAGAAAGGATGAGTTTTGACACTTCTGCCTCAGAGAGTGAAGAGAAGGACGTAAATGAGTGTAAGTTTGCTGGTGATATGAGCTTGACTGATTGTGGTGTGGAAAATTGTGCACTAATGTGTTTAATTTTATCAATGAAAAACGTTGCAAAGTCGTCAGCTATTAGAGATGAAGCAGGAGGAGGAGGACAAAGAAGTGAGGAAAATGTTTTAAAAAGCATGCGAGAGTTAGATGAATTGTTAATTTTGTTATGGTAGTATGTCCTTTTAGCAGAGGAGACATTAGCAGAGAAAGAAGATAGGAGTGACTGATACACAATAAGATCAGTAGTATTTTTGGACTTGCACCACACCCTTTCAGAAGCTCTAAGCTTAGAACGGTGTTCGCATAGAACATCAGATAACCAAGGGGCAGAAGGGGTGTTACGGGCTGGCCTGGAAGATAAGGGGCAATCAGTGTCTAAACAAGATGTAAGAGTGGAGCAGAAAGTATCAGTAGCATTGTTAGCATCCAAAGATGCAAACAGTTTAGGGGAAGGAAGTGAAGATGAAACCATTGCAGATAGCCGGGAGGGTGAAAGTGTGCGTAGGTTATGTTGAAAGATAACATGTGGAGGGGTAAGTGATGTGTCAGGGATCATGTTGAGGTTAAGAGTGAGGAGGAAGTGATCCGACGTGTGCAGTGGAGTAACCAGAACATGATCAGTAGAGCAGTTTCGTGTATAAATAAGGTCCAGTTGGTTGCCTGATTTGTGAGTAGCAGTGGTTGACACTCGGTTGAGATCAAAAGAGGCAAGCAGAGTGTGGAAATCGGCAAACAGAGGTTTATCTAGATGAATGTTGAAATCTCCAAGCATAACTAGGGGAGTACCATCCTCAGAAAAGGTTGAGAGCAACACATCTAATTCATCTAAAAAGTTACCCAGTGGTCCTGGGGGTCGATAGACAACTAAAAAAATTATTTTAAAAGGGTAGGTAACAGTAACTGAATGAAATTCAAAGGAGCTGTTGATACCCAAAGATGGTAAAGGATTAAAGCTCCAATCATTAGAGATAAGCAGACCAGTACCTCCACCTCTTCCAGTCAAACAGGGAGAGTGGGAAAATGAGAAATTATTGGAGAGTGCTGCAGGTGTAGCAGTGTCCTCTGGTTTGATCCAGGTCTCTGTTAGGGCCATGAGATTAAACTTTGAATGACTAATTATAGAAGTAATGAAATCGGTTTCGTTTACAGCAGACTGGCAATTCCAGAGACCAATAGGAAAAGAAAGTAGTGTATTAGCAGACATATGCAAAGTATGCAGATTGTTAAGATTGCGCTGTCTACATTGTATGTTGCATGGTTTACGAGTGCTAATGATAGTAGGGATCTGGAAACACATAGTAAGATTTGGTTATAAACAAAAAACAACTGAAACAGAAATGAAACAAGGAAAAGGAAAAAGATTAATCAAAACAATACTTATATCCATATACATGACTTTTTTTCCCTCTTACAAACGTAATTAATTAGTGTTTAAAAAAAACATGCAGCAAACGAAAATAGGTGATTAATCCGTTAAAATGCAACTTATACATGACATATATTTTTTCCTCTCACAAACGTATTTTTTTTTTTTGGTGTAAAAACATGCAGCAAACGAAAATAAGCGATTAATCCGTTAGAATTTGTTACTCTGGGTTAACAGTGATTATAATTATTATATACTTAGTAACAGAGCCTGGGCCTAATATAGGCTATCCAGGGTTGCGATTCCCGTACAACTACATAACTCGCTGATTAAATTATTAATCAGCGAAACTAGTCACGACTGTTTCCTGAAACCATGGTACCTGTGTCGCAGATCCATGATTCAAACTACGTTGGTTACATAAACAATAAAGAAAGGATCGTTCTTCTTCGATCTAATAGCAAACTGGATTCATGAGCACATACCGCCACAATAATTTGGTTTTATTTTCTCTTTTATTCAACTCAAATTACGCTTTTGAAATGATGTTACGTAGGAGTCGAGTAATAACGAATCATTAATTTGTTCTGCAATACATTATATACATATACACTCGGAGTTAAAAAAAAATGTGCTCTTTTCTGATCCCAGTGTCAATAATTTCACAATTTCATATAAATACTGTTTCTTATTTAATATTGATAGGCTACTTAACCACATTTCAAAAACTGTGATGTACTATCGAGGACACCTGTTACCTATTTTGCTAAATTCTTCCAATTTAAGTCTCCTTGCCATTCAGCCATTAATGAAAATTACACGAAAACCCTAATTTTCAAAGCATGAAATTGCAGCTCTTTTTGAGGAGGTAGAAAATAAAAAAAAGGCTGAAAAATAGCATTACAAATGCTGACAAAAATAAAAATCTGGGCAGAAAAAAAAATGATGCTGGCTGTGGATATGAACCAAGCCCATAAGAAGGCAGGAATTAGTGGAGGGATTTTCCAAGTGTGACAAAATGGAGAGCTGCGGCATGTAAGAGGGAAGCAAACAAGAAGAGAAAGTTTTGGTCATCCTGGGGCCTGTTGCAATGGAAGGATCCTTGGAGGTATAGATACATGTGCATCAACCGGGTGTGACAGTGGGATGAAGGAAAGGCTCGAAACAAATGCGAGTCAACAGTTTAATGAAAATAAACAAACAAACACGAGGGAACAATGTGGCTGAGAAGACAATAATCCAAGGTGGTGAGGAGGTTAGGAATCCGGATGATGGTGGTAAAAAGGCAGCAGGAGAGGATGGCACAGGAACTGTGGGGAATAGAGCCGAAGGTAAGTGTTTGTAGCCGAGTGGTAGTGCGTAGAGTGGATGAGGTTCTGGGAAAACACAGACATCCAACTCAGACAACACTGAAGCCGACAAACAGGGTAGACAACATTAAACAACGATCTCACAAACACAAGACGTGAGACAAGCCAATAAATAGGGGATGAGTAATGAGTGACAGCTGCTGCTGATGACAATTAACGGAGACGCCCACAAACTAATCAGTGCAGACGTGAAACACACAGACTTCACCACAAAGTGCAAACACCCAGAGATCACGAGCCATACGTGGCCACCAGAATCATTGTCTAACCAAACCATTAGTTCTACTTATCCCTGGCTGACAAGCTCCATTAGAACAATGACCCCACTGGACAACCTCGGACCTTAACTCCTCCGGCACAAATAAACGGTTCGGTGGACAACCAGACAGAGGCGTTACCCCTTGTAGGGCTGTCTTGACCTTCGACTTGACCTCCCATACGAGTGCTGAGACCACTAACTTCTCAGGTAAAATACACTCGGGAGTCACCGGGCGGGCGGAGGGATCAAAAAGGCATGATAAAGAGTCAGGTTTGACATTCTTGGAACCCGGCGATACGATAAAGTAAACTCAAAACGACCGAAAAAAGTGCCCACCGAGCCTGCCTTGAATTGAGTCTTTTGGCAGTTTTAATGTACTCTAAATTTAACCCCTTTACGTGCAAACATCGCCGACGGCCCCAGTTTATTATTGTTTCACTTTCACAGCACATTAAACATCACTGTCTTACTTCATCTGGACAAACTGTGCATCAATTGAAAGTTTAAAGACTCTAGCTTCGATATTTGACCAATATTTTGATAAAACATTGTTGCAGTGACAGATATTTAGTGATTTATGTCAGGAGTGCAAAATAATAAATCCGTATTATGCCACATTTTGAATAGAAATTCACCACTCACTCGTATTCAGTCACGTCAGCAGCGGTTTATTTGTGTTCACATAGACTCACTGAACAGCGTCAATAAGGATTTTTAGACCAAAGATGCATATCTGCGGAGATATATGGATATATTTACTGATGTTTACTTCATATTTCTTCAGACAGAATCGTAATTTCTATTCATTTTCCATGGATTTACGCGATCAGATGATAAACAGCCTCTCCCAGCGATCTGTGTATGTGTTTGCTATGTTGTCAGCTCGTGCTGTGTGTGACTCAGACTCCGATTGGGCCTTCCCAAATGTCAATCTTAGAGTGTCATACCTGGACAACGCCCCATCGTGTCACATGCTTCCTGCACACTTCCTGGTAGTTATCTGGCCAAAACAACACTGAAACACCTCTGTACACACAAAATATCCGAATAATAACCCCGCGATTACGATAGTAAAGCTTGGTATGAGAATTTCTTGAGATCTGGGGCGTTTTTATAAAAAAAATCGAAAATGTACATCGGAAATGCTAACTTGTGCAGCGATGAAAAAGGCTACAAATAACATATTTTTTCAACAGTAAACGACCAAATTCCACCCCTGATCGCTAAAGGAAGTTATTATAAACACTCGATCGGGGTTTAAAGTGAGTTTTGAGTAAAAGTGTACTAATAATTTCATAAATTGTCAGATGTCCCAGCAGGCACCGGACGTCAATATAACGTCATGCTGACATTGGATCCCAACGTTGGTCAGACGTTGTAATTTGGTTGAAAATGAAAATCGGGTTGACGACAGAACCCAACGTCATATTGACGTCGATCTCCAACGTTGGTCAGACGTTGAATTTTGGATGAAAATGAAAATCTGGTTGACGTCAGAACCCAACGTCAGGCTGACGTCGATCTCCAACGTTGATCAGACGTTGAATTTTGGATGAAAATGAAAATCTGGTTGACGTCAGAACCCAACGTCAGACTGACGTCGATTTCTAACGTTGGTCAGACGTTGAATTTTGGATGAAAATGAAAATCTGGTTGACGTCAGAAACCAACGTCAGACTGACGTCGATTTCTAACGTTGGTCAGACGTTGAATTTTGGATGAAAATGAAAATCTGGTTGACGTTAGAACCCAACGTCAGGATGACGTCGATCTCCAACGTTGGTCAGACGTTGAATTTTGGATGAAAATGAAAATCTGGTTGACGTCAGAACCCAACGTCAGACTAACGTCGATTTCTAACGCTGGTCAGACGTTGAATTTTGGATGAAAATGAAAATCTGGTTGACGTCAGAACCCAACGTCAGACTGACGTCGATCTCTAACGTTGGTCAGACGTTGAATTTTGGATGAAAATGAAAATCTGGTTGACGTCAGAACCCAACGTCAGGATGACGTCGATCTCCAACGTTGGTCAGACGTTGAATTTTGGATGAAAATGAAAATCTGGTTGACGTCAAAACCCAACGTCAGGCTGACGTTGATTTCTAACGTTGGTTAGACGTTGCATTTTGGATGAAAATGAAAATCTGGTTGACGTCAGAACCCAACGTCAAGCTGACGTCGATTTCTAACGTTGGTTAGACGTTGCATTTTGGATGAAAATGAAAATCTGGTTGACGTCAGAACCCAACGTCAGGCTGACGTCGATTTCTAACGTTGGTTAGACGTTGCATTTTGGATGAAAATGAAAATCTGGTTGACGTCAGAACCCAACGTCAGGCTGACGTCGATCTCCAACGTTGGTCAGACGTTGAATTTTGGATGAAAATGAAAATCTGGTTGACGTCAGAACCCAACGTCAGGCTGACGCCGATTTCTAACGTTGGTCAGACGTTGCATTTTGGATGAAAATGAAAATCTGGTTGACGTCAGAACCCAATGTCAGGCTGACGTCGATCTCTAACGTTGGTCAGACGTTGCATTTTGGATGAAAATGAAAATCTGGTTGACGTCAGAACCCAACGTCAAGCTGACGTCGATTTCTAACGTTGGTTAGACGTTGCATTTTGGATGAAAATGAAAATCTGGTTGACGTCAGAACCCAACGTCAGGCTGACGTCGATCTCCAACGTTGGTCAGACGTTGAATTTTGGATGAAAATGAAAATCTGGTTGACGTCAGAACCCAACGTCAGGCTGACGCCGATTTCTAACGTTGGTTAGACGTTGCATTTTGGATGAAAATGAAAATCTGGTTTAGGTCAGAACCCAACATCAGGCTGACGTCGATCTCTAACGTTGGTCAGACGTTGCATTTTGGATGAAAATGAAAATCTGGTTGACGTCCGAACCCAACGTCAGACTGACGTCAGTCTGCTACGTTGGTCAGACGTTGCATTTCGGATGAAAATCTGGTTGACGTCCGAACCCAAGGTCAGACTGACGTCAGTCTGCTACGTTGGTCAGACGTTGCATTTCGGATGAAAATCTGGTTGACGTCAGAACCCAACATCAGACTGACGTCAATCTCCAACGTTAGTCAGATATTGCATTTTGGATCAAAATGAAAATCTGGTTGACGTCTGAACCCAACGTCAGACTGACGTCAGTCTGCTACGTTGGTCAGACGTTGCATTTCGGATGAAAATCTGGTTGACGTCAGAACCCAACGTCAGACAGACGTCAATCTCCAACGTTAGTCAGATATTGCATTTTGGATCAAAATGAAAATCTGGTTGACGTCTGAACCCAACGTCAGACTGACGTCAGTCTGCTACGTTGGTCAGACGTTGCATTTTGGATGAAAATGAAAATCTTTTTGACGTCAGAATCTAACGTCAGACTGTCTGAAAATGGAATACACAAATGTTTTGTGGTTTTATCAGAAAAATGACTAAGAGATGAACTGGATTATAACAAATATGATTTATTTATTCACATGTTGTATCATTTACATTTAACATGGAACAGAACATTTACAAAATAATTACATTTTAACATCAACATTATTGGAACTGAATAGTTTTGAAAACATACATTTTATTAACATCTTTCTTTTTTTCCTGCCACCTCCACCCACCCTGTCTGGTGCACAGTAACGTCGCAAGGGCTGTGCAAAGCGTGCAACTTCACTAGGCCTCACACCTCTAGAGGGCCTCGCTCCTGGCCTGCATTTTATGTCCTTTATATCTCATTTTTATTACTATTTTTTCCACCCATCTTGTCCTTTGGTAGACTAAAATAGTCATAGCGGATAGACAGTACAAGACTCTAAGTATAAGAATGAGTAAAGCTGTTTGTTGATAGGACGACAAAAAGTTATAAAGTTTAACTTTTAAATGGTCTAGAGCCCTGCATTTCACCCTGACTTTTTTTACACTCCAGGCCGGGTTTCGGGCCAATTTCCACATCATAGTTCAGATGCGGGCTGTCCTTAGGCCTGTTTAAGGCTTCTCCTTATTTTTATATTTAAGACATCCATCAATTAGTGATGAAAAAATTGCCGCACTGAGGGAAACAACACAAGACCGTGCTAACATGACTGTCAATAGCGGCTTAACAGTGTTAAGTGTCCCGCAGCATGACAGTGTTCTGCTTTTAAATGCACGCAATAGGCTTAAGCTTGACATAAAGCATCTTCAAAAAATTATTACCATAAATGAGTCATGGGGTAAATAGGAATGAGATTGAATTATTTACTAATAAATAGTTTTCTGAGTTGGTGTAGCAAGGATGATGTTGCTAATCCTGACTCGCCAACTCTTAATTTTACAAGCCTTAAGAGAAAAGTTAATCTTCATGGATTATCTTTATAATGAATGAGTTCTTGTTTCTGATGTGTTGTATTTTGTTAAGTAGTCATTTAAAGTTTTCTATAGATATATTTGTCACGTCCGTGAGTCATGTATTCACTGAGCTTTGGTTCATTTTTGTTAAGTGCTCCTGTTCAAGACGAGACGGTAGAAAGCGCATCATGACTATTTTCTTTTTTTTTTTTATAAAAGCACAACGATTTGTTGATAATGTGATTGCACACAAATAAAAGTAGACAATTTACAGTTACGAATGATGTATTACTCTTACCTTTATGAGCAAAAATTACTGCATATCCACTGAAAAAAATGCAAGTGATTGCACTGGCCAGCACGCTTTTGCTTGCACTCTCCGCACAAACTACTGGATATAGCGCACATTTATCTAGGTTTAATTCTTAAACATACTTGAACTGTTTTATATATCTATAGATTTTATTTTAGGCAAGTCGTGATGATTTAAGAAGGCTAAACTGATCCATAGGTTCACTGTCTGGCACTGGCCGCTTGGCCATTAAAAAAAAAATCTAGGTCTAGGGATAGGGCTTAAATTTGAGGTCCGTGCAAGGCTCTAGGCTGGTCTGCCTCAGTGGTCGAGATGGCCAATCATATCAAAGAATGTGGGTCTTACTGTCACAACATAACTAGAGTTTGTGGAAAAATGTAAGCAGTAGCCTACGGTATTAGAGAACTGTTTTATGATTGAAATGTTCAGCGACCAAACATAATAGACTATCTAGAGATGCAAACTACTCAACCTTTTATGAAATTTCGCCCTTTTGAATTGAAAAAATGCGATAGGTTAATGATTCATGTAAAACATAAAATAAATGTGACAATAGACATTTGCGTTTTTGACTATTAAACATACGAATAAGAGTGAGAGTTCACATTTTAAAAGAAAATATTATTTTAAAATAGTGCAAATTGATTTTAGATGTAAAATTCAGCTGCAAAAACCTAGTACCGTTTAATTTCACTTTAATAGCAATAAACAGTTTCTTTTCTTTCCCAATAAAGTAAAATACTGAACATAAACATAGGAAGATGAGAAAATAATTATTTTAGAAGAAAATGTTGGATCGCACTTTCCATCTGAACTCTTCATATATAACTGTCTACAAGCCTAGAACTAATTTAAGCATTCTTATTAACTTATTATAATTATGATTGTAGATCCTTATGAGCTAGTGCGTGGCCATGATTTGTGCGCAAGCATGTCAGTGAGCAAGGCATCACAATCGAACAGATGCATGTTAAAGTTGAGTTTGTTGCGGTTCTGGCTTTGCTACCGTTCGGACGTTCTAGCCTACTGTTCTGCGCTTCGCTTATTATTTCTGTACTTTTCTCAGTTTTTTCTACGATTTTTTACTTCAGCAGATCAGCACAGTGCTCAAACAAAATATTTTTGGCACAAACGCTAAAACTAAAAACTTTTTTTGACTCCAATAATACTACAAAAGAAGACTTTGCCTCCCACTGCCAGCAGCTTACATTCTGGAGATGGGAAAACAACTGCCTACATTCAAATGGAAGAGAGAGAAAATGCCTCCTGTTGCTGCAAACTTCTACAAAGAATTGTGATTCTTGAAACAAAGTTACTTGCTGGACTTCCAAAACAGGCGAAACACTCAGCAGACTGTCGTCATGGACCCTCTCAGCATACAGCCGGTGAGTCCCATGAATCTTCTGAATCTCAACAGTTTGTACCAAGTGTAGAGGAACAAGCCGAAACGGATCATCACACTAATCGATGGCACAAACAGGGTGCAAGACCCAGAGGAACACAAGACATCAGATTGTCATGAGTTTCTCGTATTGCTGCCGTAGCTTTCTCTACCCCAGATTCAACTATGACAAGGCTTGTAAATACCAGTATTCTACCTCCCACTATACATCTTGAAAACAGATTTGAAGAATTAATGAATGCGGGTGAGGAATCCCCAAATGTGATTAGCAGCTAACACCGTTACTAACAGACAGTGACATTCAGCTCAGAGCGTAGCCGAGCCTAGGACTCTATTATCAGAAACATCCGTAGCAGGACTACAATAACATGCTGCCTTCCTCAAGCAACGGTCTCTTATGTGAACAAGGAACTTCAGAAAATGAAGCACAAGACTACAAATCTAATTATCAATCCATGTGGGGAAGAATGATACTCTCAAAAAGCAGTCAAACATCCTTAAGAAGGACTTCAGTGAACTCTTTCAAACACTTTGAAGACTCCAAGTTCAGTCGTTCATCAGTGGACCACTCCCAACTGATAACACCATGCAGCCACAAAAAGCACTGCTGATGGACACCATCCCGGAAGAGACCTGCCCTCAGAGCTCCTCACAGACAGACTGTGATGTATCAAAACAGATACAAGACTCAGCACTCAAGGATGACTTTCTTGAAGACAGCCGGGGAAGCCAAGACAACATATCACAGCCACAAGAAACACCAGAGACACAACCCATCTCACGAGACACATTATTCCTCTCTCCAGCATCTCCACTTCTGTGCTTTTCACTGAAAATGGTAGAATTGGTGTATGCTTGGACTAAATTCTCTCACTCATTCGCTGCAAGCCCGCAAATGTCAACAAGAAAACAGCAGGGTCCCAAAACATCAAAGCCTGGGGGCCCTGCTCCTGTGAGAGCTCTCAGACCGCTGCAGCAACAGCAGGCCCCAAACCCTCAATCTGCTGAAGGTGAACCAAAAACAACTGATAGAAGCTCTCAGTGATATGTGTCGGGTCCCTACTATAATAACCGCAACATTCACAAATGTTTAAAGAACAAGTGGGAACCCAGTGTGCCTGTAGCTTTCTCGATTTCACTTTTATCATGTGACAGAAAGTTTAAGGCCATCTTAAGCCGAAGGGCAAACTCATCTAATATACATCAAACTAAAACTGATGTAATGACATAAAGCACTGCCATCAAGTTAGCATCTTTAAACATTCGCTCACTAAAAAATTTAATCATTTTGTAATCAATGACTTTATAACCACAAACAATTAGGATTTTATGTTTCTAAATGAAACATGGCTAGAGGACAGCTGCAGTTCAACAGTCCTCAATGAAGCAGTCCTTCCTAACTTCACTTCCATGAGTG
This sequence comes from Carassius auratus, assembly GCF_003368295.1. Classification (NCBI taxonomy): domain Eukaryota; kingdom Metazoa; phylum Chordata; class Actinopteri; order Cypriniformes; family Cyprinidae; genus Carassius; species Carassius auratus. Next base: position 7,446 of record NW_020528035.1, on the reverse strand, counting down.
TTTGCAGGACTGTTAGGAGAGGTGGAGGTGGAGCTGCTTTTTTAAAGATGTCTATCAATGCAAACAAGTGTCATTTGGTCATGACTTGTCTTTTGAATATTTAGGGATTGTGCTAAAAGGTGCTCAACACATTCTTTTTATTATTATTTACAGGCCTCCAAAATACTCTTCAGCATTTGTTGAGGTAACAGAAACGTTATCAATGATTTCCTCAGAGTTTGACTGTTTTGCTAATGCAGGGGATTTTAATTTTCACATAGACAATGCAGAAAACAAAACTACAAAAGAAATGATAACAGTTCTAAATACCTTTGACTTGATTCAGCATGTGCATGGACCCACACAAAGGTGGACACACTCTAGATGTAATCATCAGTAGGGCTCTAAACATTTCATTCATTGTTATTAAGGACGTAGTACTATCTGATCACTTCTGTATTTTCTTTGATATATTGATCTCTGCTACCACTTACTCTAGAACTGTCTCTGTCAGAAGGATATGCTTTCAAATGTAGCCGCACTTAATAACCAGAGCCGTAGTTCGCTGACAAGTGGTGCATTATTGCATTCAAAATCGCAGAAGAATCTCATGCGGTTATGAACGCGATATTGCGTAGCTTGTCAGCGAACTACGGCTCTGTCTATTAAGTGCGGCTCCATTTGAAAGCAGGTTATTGACATCAACCGCTAATCACCGCTAATCACAGAACCAGCTTTACTGACGAGACATGCATGACAATTGCATGCAATTAATAGTGCAGCCCTAACGAGAACACTAGTGTACTATTTACGGAGGCCATATCTTTAACACCAAGTATTTTTTGCCGACTCTGTTGATATTCTCCTTGATTCCTTCAACTCAAAAGTTAAGAATGTTATTAATGATATTGCTCCAATAATAGTCAGTAAGAAAACAAACAACATTTTGGAAGACATAGTGCAGCAACTAAAATCATCAACTTGCTATATTGACACACTTCCCACATCTTTTTTCAAAAGTGTGCTTAACTGTTTAGAAGTAAACTGTTCAGTTGTTAAGCCCCTCCTGAAAAAGAGCAATCTTGATAACACCATTTTGAGCAATTATAGACCAATATCTAATCTTCCTTTTATAGGCAAAATTATAGAAAAGGTAGTTTTTAATCAGCTGAATAAACACTTAAACATCTGGTTTCAGACCGCATCACAGCACAGAGACAGCACTCATTAAGATAATAAATTATATTAACTTAAATTGTGACTCTGGCAATATATCAGTGCTGGTATTGCTAGATCTCAGTGCTGCGTTTGACACTGTCGATCATAACATACTACTAGAGAGACTGGAAAACTGGGTCGGGCTTTCTGGGATGGTACTCAAATGGTTCAGGTCATACTTAAAAAGGAGCGATCATTATGTGAGTCTAGGAGAGCATAAATCTAAGTAGACATCCATGATATGTGGAGACCCACAAGGTTCAATTCTTGCACCGCTCTTGTTTAGCCTGCATATGCTTCCTCTAAGTAAAATAATGAGAAAGAACCTAATTGCCTATTACAGCTATGCTGATGATACCCAGATTTACCTAGCCTTATCTCCAAATGAATACAGCCCAACTGACTCCCTCTGCCAATGCATTGATGAAATTAATAGCTGGATGTGCAAGAACTTTCTTCAGTTAAACAAGGAAAAAACTGAAGTCATTGCATTTGGAAACAAAGATGAAGTTTTTAAGGTGAATGCATACTTTGACTCTAGGGGTCTAAACGTGGTGTGATTCTGGAGACAGACCTTAGTTTCAGTAGTCATGTCAAAGCAGTAACTAAATCAGCATACTATCATTTAAAAAACATTGCAAGAATTAGATGTTTTGTTTCCAGCCAAGACTTGGAGAAACTTGTTCATGCTTTATCACCAGCAGGGTGGACTATTGTAATAGGCTCCACACCGGCCTTCCCAAAAAGACCATTAGACAGCTGCAGCTCATCCAGAACACTGCTGCCAGGATTCTGACTAGAACATCTGAGCATATCACACCAGTCCTCATTAACTTCCAGTTACATTTAAGATTGATTTTAAAGTACTTCTACTTGTCTAGAAGTCACTCAAAGACCTAGGACCAAAATACATTGCTTCCAGAATCAGCCTCCAGAAGAGATCAGATGTGCTAAAACACTAGTCACATTTAAATCTAGACTCAAAACTCATCTGTTTAGCTGTGCATTTATTGAATGAGCACTGTGCGATGTCCGACCTGATTGCACTGTATTTTATGTATTAACTGTAAGATCATCTTCTATTTCTAACTGTTTTAAATTCAAGTCAATTTTTAAATAATTTCCAAAGTTTTAAAATTGCTTGTTTTACTTTTGTTCTTCATGATTATTTTACTTCATTTTATGTAAAGCACTTTGAATTACCATTTTGTTCGAAATTTGCTATATAAATAAACTTGCCTTGCCTTGCTACAGCAACCTCCCCCACCACACACACACATACACGCAAAATTGTAGTGGGCCTCGCACATCAACTTTGCACAGGGCCTCTCACCCTCCTTGCGACGGCTCTGCTGGGGCATATTTTAAACAAAAGGCAGTGGCTGCTGCAGTATTTGCCCCGTCTCTTTTGATGTTTTCTGGACACTCTCTGTAAGAAATATTTGAATAAGAAAATGTGTAAGTATAGGATATGATGCACTATAGTAATCACTGAATGTAATCATTAACTATTTATTTGCCTTCCACAGAATACATTTAGACCACTTACACTATTGATTTGGTTTCTTAGAAAAAAATAAAAATCTACCCTAGCTTTAAGAGCCATGAATGTAAATTACATGCTATAAGTCATCAAAATATATTTCAGCTTGTGATGCAATTGACAAACACTAAGCAGACAATCTAGCAAAAGAAAACCATGACAACAAAGACACATTGCAGTATTTTTTTGCAGAGTGTCTTAAGGTAAATTAACATTTAATGTCTAATACATTAAATGCAAAAACAATTGTTAGAGAATGCAAAAACAATTGTTAGAGTTCTGAACAATAAAGATAGGCTGGCAACAGGAATGACCTGCCAATCAATAAGAAGTGTATATATGGAAGTTTGTGTGATTTCTGTGTGACAGATGAGTACCTACAATACGAGGTTACTGGTTTTCACTAAACCAACTAAAACAGAAACTAAACAACGCTGAATGTCACAATGATATGATGCTAATATTTGTATTATATGTTAATTTTGTTTTACCTGTGACAACAGTGTACAGATTGATCTTGGTGAAAGCAAGCTTCCCCTTCCCCCACTTCATACTGAAACAGGCCATGACCTCATTTTTCATCAACCTGTGGATACAAGAGTAATGCCCAAATAATTAATTATACATGACACATTATGAGGCAGGTGTTATAGTTTCTGTTACGTGTTCATCATATCTAGTATTAATGCAGATATCATACAGGTCCTCCAGTTGGTACTAGATTAAAAGTCATAGGCTCACCCAAACTGGCAGGTTTTTATCTTATTGCAAAACAACTGATATTGTGCAATTTCAAAATGTAAAACCAACACTATTTCAACAACTTGGCCTGTAAATATAATTTCATTCATTTTCTCCTTGCTAGCAACTGTAAAGTGCAAAAATTATAGGATAACAGAAGAGCACACAAGAAAACCAGAAGAATCAGATTAACTACCTTCAATCTATTAATATTTTAATCTAATTAATGTAATATATTAAAGCAGATTGTTCTAGCGGCTCTTTTATAAATGAACAAAAAAACATACCTTACAACAATATGGCTTCTTCAGAACATGGCAAAGAGATAAATGCAAAACAAAGCAAAAACAACAAAAGTTATAACCTCATATAGTATAGCCCCTAAATTCACACTATATTAAATACTATACCTTAGTGATAAACTTGAACCCCAAATATAAAACTAGAGCTTGTAGAAGAAAGGCTGTTTTTGCTTAAAATAAATAAAAAAGGAGCCTCTTTACATCGTGTGTAGAAATCTGACAGCTAAAGGAGATCCAAAATTAATTAAACTTGTACAGCAGAATATTAAGTTACTATAAACACCTGTATAACTAATTCGCATGACACAATTGAAGAAAAAAAAAGCATTGAATCGTAAATTTCATGATCGAAAGCTAACGTAATTTTCGAACATATAATAATAATATAATAAAAACATATGTCTCAAGTTTAAACTTTATTTTGAACTGTTTTTTCAGCGCTAACAGTTAGATGGCTTTAATGACTCAGGCGTTTTTATTTCAGGGATATAACAGTTAACGTTACCATTTTTTAATTAATTATCTCTACCCATCGTCTTGCAGCTAAAACACTTCGATGTATTTGATACGTATTACAAGTAATATCATTATATAGGGGGGCATAAACACTTTTACGTTATACATGATCTAATACCCAGATATACTCACCACAGTTTGAGCTGTAAGTGCACCGGCAGGCCGCCTGATAAACTGATGCCTGCCGATCCAAAAAAGACCGCCAGTATTCGCAAAATGGCGCAATAGCGCGATGTCACCGTGTTGCATTATGTTTGGGGCGTGGGATTATGGGGGGGGGGGGGGGGGGGGGTTGGCAAAAAAAAAAAAAAAAAAATACAAATAATAATCATAATAATAATAAAAATCCAAATAAAATAAACAATAAATACTTTAAATTAACTTGTATTATTCTGTAGTGCTTATTCACAAAATCCATACACAGAAAAAGTTTAAGCATATTCATCATTGATGGATGAGATCAACATTTAAATATGAAATTTGTAATTTTAAATTTTTAACTAGAATGTACTTTAAATATGAAAAATGCAAGTAAGAAGCAGCAATCAATCTGATCAATTATTTTATATATTTAAAAAAAAACATATATAAGAACAGACTAAATTATAGCAAAGGAATTAGACATTTATATTGCATAATCATAAGACTGTACAATAAACAGTAATGCTTGCATTGTCTGCATGCACTCACTTTACTTTCCAACACAAAGATCAACAAGTTTATGTTTTGATAAACAATGTTTCCAGCCCAGAATTAAGTAAGCAATACTGTTTTGATCCTCCTAAATATGTCTTAACATGTTTGAGAGTGTTTGAATTGCATTATATTGCAAACAAGATTGTGTTCACGGGCCAGCAAAGAAAGAACAGGGTCTGGGTCCAAATGCAGGGAAGATTAACTTTAACCCTCTGGAGTCTAAGAACAAAAAAGCCAACACGGCAAAAACAAAACCAAGATGCAAAAAACACGAGAACCAGTAACACTTACAAGACGTTGAGGTGACAAGGTGGGGCGGGGTCAGAAAAGAGACAGGACAAAAGCACATGGCACCAAACAAACACAACACTCACAGAAGACTGTGACAGAAAGACATAAGACTGTGACAGAAAGACAGAAAACTGTGACAGATTGGATATCAATTTATATAAACTGTTATGGTTCATGAATGGTCATGGGTCAAATTAAAGTCATAACACTTTATTTTTCATAGTCCCTTTTGAATATTCTATTGACAATATAAGTATTGCACTTACATGTCAACTAACTCTCATTATAGTACTAATAGACTGTCTGCTTAATTTTCTAATTCTGATGCTCTCCCAGAATATGTTTTGACTGACTACAAGTAACTTTGCAAGTACATCAACTTATTCTAACACTCTAATGAAAGCAGGTACAGTCGTGGCCCAAAATACTGGCACCCTTTGTAAAAGTGACCAAAGAAGGTTGTGAAAATTCATTGGTTTAATCCTTTTGATATTTTTATTTAAAAAAATATTCACAAAAATTTAATCCTTTCATTGGATAATAAGAAATGAAAATTTTTTCTCAAATGCTCATTGGACACAATTATTGGCCCCCCTAGAAATTTTTATGAGTAAATATCTCTGAAGTATATTCCCATTCAAATCCACAATTTTGAGCACTCAAGCTTGATTATAAACATGAAATTATCCAGCTATGGCTACCTGTTTCACAGAAATATAAAGAGGAGGGAAAACAAAGCCCAAATTCCCTTAATCATTCATCACAATGAGAAAAACCAAAGAATGTATTTCTGATGTGATAATTGAGATAATTGAGCTTAACAAATTGGTGAAGTGGCTTTAAGAAAAGAGCTAGAGCAGTGAAAATTCCCATTTCCACCATCAGGGCAATAATTAAGAATCTCCAATCAACATAAAATGTTACAAAACTGCTTGGAAGAGGACTTGTCTATATCGTCCTAATGTGTGGTGAGAAGGAGAGTTTGAGTAGCTAAAGACTCGCCAAAGGTCACAGCTGGAGAACTGCAGCAAATAGCAGAGTCTCTGGTTCAGAAAACCTTTTAAAAAAAGTCAAACAGAACCTACATCAACACATGTTGTTTGGGAGGGTTACAAGAAAAATTATCCTAGCTCATTCAAAAACAAACTAAAGCATAATTCAGTTATCAGCCAAGACTGGAACTTTAAATGTGAATGGCTTCTATGATCAGATGAAACCAAAAAAATTATTTTTTAGCCAGCAAACACTCAAGATGGGTTAGGTGAACACAGAGAGAAAAAAGTAACCCATGTGCACAATGAAATATACTGCTGTATTTGTTTTTTTCTGGGCCTATATTTCTGCTGGAGGCCCTAGACATCTTGTTTAGAAACATGGCATCATGGATTCTATCAAATACCAACAGATAAAAAATCAGTAAGTGACTGTTAGAAATCTTATAATGGTCCATGTTTTGATCTTTCAACCATACAATAATCCAAACACAAACCTCGAAAACAACACAGAAATGGGTCACTGAGCTCAAAACCAAGCTTCTGCTAATACCAGTCCTCTGACCTGAACCTTACAGAACATGAGAGGAGTGAACTGAAGAAGCACCAACATGGAGCTGGGAATCTAAAGGGTCTGGAGTGATTCTGGATGAAAGAATGGTCTCTGATCTCTTGTCAGGTGTTCTCTAACCTCATCAGGCATTATAAAAAAAAAATAGACCTGTTAATCTGGCAAATGGAGGTTTCAAAAAGTACTGAATAAAAGGGTGCCATTAATTGTGGCCAATGTGTATTAGAAAAAAAAAACATTTATTTCATAATGATATTTCCCCCTGTTTTAAATTCTTATTATCCAATGAAAGGATACATTTTTGTGAATTTTTTATATAAAAGTGCAAAACGATTAAAGCAGATGAATTTTCACACCCTTCTTTGATCATATTTACCAAGGGTGCTGATATTTTTGGCCACGACTGTAGGTGCAACAACGCAACAACATAAATTTCAAAATGAACCATAACAATAAGTGAAACCACTATATTAAATAACAATTAAAAAAAAATAAATAAATTGATGTTATAATTTGACGTTGTTTGGATGTTACCATGATGCCTTGAAACACTGGATTATGGTTGCCATACTGATGACTAAATATCAGTATTTGATG